>NW_012267224.1:21903844-21919029 GCF_000151885.1 Dipodomys ordii
CCGCGAGCCGCGAGCCGCGAGCCGCGAGCGCGGACGCCGGCACTAACTCCTCGCGGCCCGCGAGGCGGCACTGACGTCAAGCCCCGCACCGGGACCCGGGCCTCAGCTGTCATTTAAAGAAATAGGCATCCGCCGCGGGGGGCGGGACCAGACCCCCCTGGGGGCGTGGTCTTCTTGACGGGGGCGTGGCCGGGGCGGAGCCTGCAGGGAAGGCATTGGGGCAGTCAGTTTCGACCCAGCGACTGGGCACCTCCCAAAGCCAAAGGGGCGAATGGCTGTTCGTGGTCTTCCCCTCCTTCCCTCCCTCTGTCTATCCCTCCTTCCCTCGTCCCCCCTCGTTTTCTCTCTCTCCGTTTTCTTCAGCCTCCCCCCCCTCTCTCTCTCATTCTCTCCCTCCCTCTCCCTTAGCTTCCTCCACTTCTGCCCAGTGAAAGTAGTTTTGGTGTTTCTTTCTTGTTTGTTTTTACTAGCGTTTAGGAGTGCTCAGCACAGAACCGTTTTGCTTTTTTGATTCTAACAGAGGTCAGGTTCCTAATGTCATCTGAGCAGGATTGGAAGAAATTTTTAAAGAAAGAAAAAAAAAACCTATAGAGGACGCCAGGGTTAGTGCTTTCCTGGTGGCTCTAATGTGACCTCTCAGGCCACCTCATTTTGTAATTGTGTATTTTCCTGCACACTCTATGTCTAGTAAATCGAACTCCTATTTCATTTCAATATTTTTTCAGTAAAGGGCTGCGTATAACATAACACAGCTTTTTATCATCGTTACAGTATTTGATGGAAAAATAAAATGTTTATGGAGAGTGATACTCATTCTAAACTACTAATTGGTGGCTTCTTTTAATCTCTCCATTGCCCTTTCAACTTCCTGAAGCAAGTAAATAGCTTGCATTCTATTCTAACCCCAGGCAGTAGTTGGATAGCAAATGAAAATTATGCGAAGTTAAGCCCACCTTAATTTCCATTATACATAGTGTAGGTAAAACTGCAAAAACTTTGCAGTTTTGAAGTGTGAGTTTGTGAAGTGTGAGTACAAAACTGCGAATGAACATGCTCCCCACTACTGCCACTAGCAGACCACTGGGCCACATAACTTTGTGTCTAGAAACATTTAAAAAATTATTGACATAAAGTACAAAATTGAATATAGCAGACCAGGTCACAAAGTATGATGTGGACTTCACCCATTAACAGTTAAAATCATATATGGATTTTAATATTTAAGCCTTCCATGCCTACAAAAGATTTCTCATCTCTACATTCACAAAATATAATGGAGTTGAAATATTCAATTGTAACCCTCAATTTTCATAAATGATTGATACATCATTTTTCAAGCATTACAAACTATGTTTAATTCATTGAGAAGCCACAGAAAATGTATCAGTTTCAAAGTTTGATTATCTGAGGAGAGAGAGTCTAATGGACCAAAGACCACACAATCTACTTGCCAAAGGACTGAGCCTTAAAATTAAGTTTATGGTATGTCCATATTCATTCAAAATTTTTATTCATTCCCATTGTCTCATAAAATGGTAGGTCAAATTAAAAAAGTAAAAATGGTTTAAGCATGATTTTCATTTAAAGGCTAACATCATTCATTAAAATAATCAAAAGAAAATACATTTGAGGAACATGATTTGGGATTTCAAATAACATTTCCTGAAAAATAAATTAATAGAAGCTTTATAACCTTCATAGATGAATAAATAATAATGCCTCAAACCACTGCTAATGAAGCCCATTTATCATGAGGAAAATAGCCCTGATGATAAGCATTGTACATGCCATGGAATTATAATGAAGTGGATAGATAATAAATATGAATATTTATCCAGGAATATACTCTCCAGTATTACCAACTTGAGAACTATTTTCATCTTAGCAGCATAAAATATACCTATATGAAGGTCTAAACTAAATCATCCTGGAAATCCATAATGAATTACCTGTGTGATGCATTACTTTTTTAAAGTTGTCCCTTCAACATTGATGGAATGTTTCTCCTTAATCTCTTTTCTCACCACACTCCTCTTGATCACACACTATCTCCCATCTATACCCCCTAGGGAAACACCAAGCTTAACAAATAGCAGTTCTTCCAGAATGTCATGTATTTCCATGTCATTATTTCTGCTGAGGATCCCTTTCCTCTTTATCAGCAACCTTATCCTTTTGAGATCTATTTACATCTTCCTTCCAGGTTTCAGTTTAAACATAATTTCCTCTGGTGCTGAGGGAAGTTGAAGATCAAACCCAGTGCATACTAGGTAAGTACTCTATCATTGAGTTACATCATTCCATTTCTTACCCAGTTTTCCTGAGTTCCTTCCTAAAAGTGTTCCTACATTCTCCCAGTCATGTACACTGATTTGTCTAAATTTAGTGTACATGGGAGACTAAATTGTCTCCCATGTTTCAGGTGTGGTGCACAGATATATGCACTCTTTTATCTTAGAGCACAACCCACCTCAATAGCCACTTTCTATTTGTCAAATGCTTAATGTGTAGAAATGTGTTCATGTTGTGAATGGATAACGATGCATCATTCATGGACTGGCCACTGAAGAAATGAGTAAAATTTGCTATTTCACAATTAAAATCAAGAGAAGTGAGAAGTGAGTCATCAGAATAAACTCGGGCCTACAAAAGAAGAGAAAACAAAGGAGGTAGACAGAATTTGAGCAATCCATTTGGTACACTAAGCAATCAACATCAAATAACCATAATCAGCACCATTTTCCTCTAAACCACAGACACCATTAATGTTCCCTCGACCAATGTGATCACAAATATGAGAGCTTCTGTTGCATCAAATTTCTCTGACTACAAGTTCTACAAAAACATGCCCAGTGCATTCCAAAAGAGCACAGTAGACTTGTATATCTCCAAAATGAGAGCAAACAAACCTTAAAGGGCACAGTAGTCCAGCATATAGGGTAGACAATTGTAAATTAAAGTAACAACTGAGTAGTTCTTCACTAAGCAGGAAGTTATGAAAGAGCGGGAGTTGTGTCTTCCCTGATAGCAAAAGGAGGAATATAAAAAGAAACAATGAGATTTACAGGCTGATCAAATCAATTAAAAGTCTAATTTCTTCTCTTACTAGCTTTGTGATTTCAGAACGTTACTCGATTTCTGAACTTAAGTTACCTCTTGAACACAAGGGAAACAATCAAGACCACAAACACCTTCCTCACTTCATTGCTGCTCCCAGTGACTGAGCCAATTACATCTGACAGAGTTGACTGTAAATATTTATTACAGTGGACTGTAAATATTTATTACAATGAACTGTAATGGACACAAAATAAACAGTTAGGAATGAGAGCAGAAGCATTTCCTAACTCAGAAACAAGCATTGTTGCTACAATTACCTTTACTCCCATTGTCTCAATTCATCTATCAAGGGTCTGGGGTGACACAGTTCTATCATTATGAACATCACACCTCACTATGTCCTTTCTTGTAGCTATTGTCTGTTTTCTCATCGCATGTAGTTTTCCTACATGGTGACATATTTTCATTGATTGACAGTTTCATCTCATTGAATTTATCTTCCTCTTGTTCTTTTCTTCGTTTTAACTTTATTTTGTCTTTTGACGGTGGGCTAATTTATTGGTTTAGGTGGTCTGTGTCCAAGGCCAACTGTGCCTCTCATTTTCAAAAAGCCATCTGCTGTCCATTTATCTTATTAAAGGCATTTGAAAGTTTGCAAACTAAATAAATACAAAATTACCAAGTATCTTGTGTACTTCTAAGCAAAAATCTTGAGATTATAGCTAATTTTAGAGACAGCAAGATTTAGAACAGTACTGTCTTATATGTTTAAATATGGATACAGGTTGACCCATTGTAACAATGAAATGTGCAAGACACTGTTGAACACAGAACTTTACAATTTTGGGCAGGGCAAGTGGAGAGGGATGGTAGGAGAAAAACAAAGGAGGAGGCAACAATGCTTGATAAGAAACGTACTCATTACCGTGCTCATGTAACTATAACCCTCTGTACAGTATTTTCACAATAAAAACTTATTTAAAAAGTATGTAACAACATGTTGATTTTTAAGTTTGTAGTAGCCACATTAAGAAAGCAAACATGAAATTGGTAAATATTACTTCAGTAATATAGTTTAGATGCCTAACATATCCAAATTTGTCAGTGCAGCTGACAATTGATGTAGAAATTTACATTGTAATCAATGTACAGTGTAAGAATAACATAATTTACATTTATTCATACTACATCTTGAAAATATGATGTGTTCCACTTTTACAACAAATTTCAA
Organism: Dipodomys ordii; assembly: GCF_000151885.1. Taxonomy (NCBI): domain Eukaryota; kingdom Metazoa; phylum Chordata; class Mammalia; order Rodentia; family Heteromyidae; genus Dipodomys; species Dipodomys ordii. The sequence goes on from NW_012267224.1 coordinate 21,908,136, forward strand.
CTCTAACCATACTTCAGGTATGCCGAATGATATGAGTGTCTCAAACTCATGAACTAACTAGTACTGTTTAAAAAAAAATACTGACAATTTCAGTCTAGGAGTCTTTCCACTTCTAATCCCATCATTTGGGTGGTAAAAGTGAAAATATTGCAAATTTGAGACCAGTCTGGCTAGAGAGTGAGTGTGTTACAGGCCAGCCTGAGCTACATAGTGAGACCTTGTCTCAAATAAATAAATAATAAATAAATAGCAATTTGACGTGGTTGAATCTAATAATTGTATGTAGCAACACAATAAATGTACTACCTTATCACCAAATGCTTAAACCTTTATAAGTATATAATGCTGACCTGTGTTTTACACACGCATGTTTGAGTGTGCCAAAAATGTATACTCTTTCTAAAAATATAATACCTGTCACTTTAGTCTTGGTTTCTGTAGGACTCGCAGCTCATACAAAGAATAATTTGTCTATGCTTCCCTTGTGTGTTTTCTGAATTATGACTCAAATGGTCCTCTTTCCCCTCTGCACACAGATACTGAACTTTAAAGATAGACACTATTCTCTAGTTGTTTTAATTTCTGTTCACTGCTCTGCAAACAGGCAGCCTAAATGCTGTTGGATAAACTGTCTACAGTGTGACTAATTAGCAGTAAGACTTCTTCCTGGCCTTAATGATACTATTTAATTCTTCTATATACTACTAAATAGAGGAATATTGATATTTGCATATCTCTACCTTCTGCTTTTAAAGGCAAATCAAATCAGCCTTGAAAAATGCACTTAAAGCATAATGCTTTAATCTGAAGGAGGATTTTAAGATAAGGTATAAATTTGCTAGGGAATACTACATCCAGTAGGCTGTTAGGTTCAATAAATAGCTTTAAAAAATCTATAAGTAGGACTGAGAAGGTGGCTCAGTGGTAGAGTGCTTGCCTTGCATGAATGAGGCCCTGAGTTTGATTCCTCAGCACCATGTAAGCAAAAAAAGCCAGAAGGATGCTGTGACTCAAGTGGTAGAGCACTAGCCTTGACCGAAAGAGCTGAGGGACAGTGCCCAGGCCCCATGACCAGCTCAAAAAAAATCTTTAAGTAAATTTTGTGTTATAAAGTTTTATACCAATGAAATTTCAAGTGTGCTGTTTTTTCCTAATTACAACTAGTGTGGATCTAAGGTATGAAGAGATAGAAGCCCTGAATCTTACTCCTAACAATAATACAGAGGTATTGTGATCCATGCTATTTTTTTCTTTTTTTAAATCTCATTGAGCATCTTTTTTGTATATATTTTTATTGTAAAAATGTGGTACATAGGGGTTACAGTTCATGAGTAAGGTAGTAAGTACATTTCCTATCAAGCATTGTTACCTCCTCCTTTGTTTTCCCCCTACTATTCCTTCCCTCCCCACCTCCCCACTCCCCCCCCAAGCTGTAAAGTTCTCATAGTGTCTTGTACATATTGTTACAATGGGTCAACCTGTATCCTTATTTTAGCATTCTGCTACTTTCTTTCCCCACCCCAAATTAGAAAAAGGATTATACATGTCATTTTTTTTATCATCAGTTTACTAGCTGGTCAAATAGACATATCCTAATACCTTCTGGGAAATACTGTTCTGATAACCTATTGTATAAAACTTAGTGACTTAAATAAAAATAATGATTTCATATTTTTGGCTATGGGCTTAACCATATAGTTAAATCTGCTCAAATGTCTCACAAGGTTGAATCCACACAGGGGCTAGGGCCAGAATCATCTGAGGATTGATCTGTGAAGACTGAAACATCTAAGGACTGAAAGAACTGCTGTTCTTTAGAAGGTCACGTGCTCTCCCCCCACTCACCTCTCCCCTCCCTTCTCCTCTCCTATACTCCCTGCCTTTCCAATTCTTTCCTGTACATCTCCTGTGCTCATGGTCTTTCCATTAATTCTTTAGCATTTCACAGCTGAGGGACAGGCAGAAGCTGGAAACTATCATGTTTTGACAAAACACACTAAGGGAAACTGACATCATTTCATACAACTCAAGGCAGCACAGGGCTTTTCCAGAGGAAAAAAAACATAGATATTACTCACTCAACGGAAAAGGAGTATATATGTGCGTGCATGTGAAAAGAAAAGTTTTATTTTACTTGCTTGTTTTAATTATCTTTAAGTAGTTGTACAAAGGAGTTGTCACTCAGCGAGTCAGTTTAGGAATACAGTGCATCGTGATCCAAGTCCCCTCTTTCCTCATTCTCACCCATTCACCACTTCTCTCAATTTCCTTAATTTTGTATAATATGCACTGGATTTTATAACAGCATTTTCATCCTTCCTTCCTTCATTTGTCTACTCTCTTCCCCTAGATTCTACACTTCTTGAGCAAACATTTCCTGGTGTTTATTTTGGTGGACTATGAGTTAGCCTTTCTAAGGAATTACACATTTGAGCATTCCATAGTCTACTTTATTTTGGTTAATTCTGTTGTTGTTGTTGTTGTTGTTTGGTCAGTCATGGGGCTTGAACTCAGGGCCTGTGTGCTGTCCCTGAGCTATTTTTGCCCAAGGCTAGCACTCTACCCCTTTGAACCATAGCACCACTTCCAGTTTTCTGGTGGTTCATTGGAGATAAGAATCTCATAGACTTTCCTGACAGGGATGGATTTGATACTCAGATCTCAGACTCCTGAGTAGCTAGGATTACAAGCACGAGCCATTGGATACCATCCCAAAGTGTTTATGTATTTATTAATTCTAGATTCAACATAAAAGAGAAAAACATGCATACTTTGTATCTCTGGACCTAGTTTAGTTCACTTAACATGATTTTGTTGTTACTATTTTGGGAAAGTATTTCTGTGATAATCAAGAGTTATTATACCTTTTATGGTATATTTATGTAGAAAGAGTTCTGTAAATAGAGCTGTAGCGTTTTGGCATGTCATACATACTTATAGGCTTTGGATACCTAATGAGATGTATGGGGCACATATATTCGAACGCATACACATGCACAAAGAGCTAACTCAATAATATAGCTGTCTGAAATTTTAAACCAATATTTAAAGACATGAAAGGCTAGCCAGGTGTTTCCTTCATTTTAAATAGGAATCTCCATTTTTTGCATCCTGATCATTTATTCTGCTCTAATAAATTGCTTCATCCAATTTGCCTTTGCTCTAGTTAATCCAGAGCACCCCTTGCCTCTTTCCTCTAGACATCTTTTATAACATCTGCAAGTTTTCATTCTCCCTCACTGAATCATCTCTTTTCATCTTTCAGATGCTGACCTAGTAAACACAAATACATCTGTGAACACTTAAACATTGACTTGTTACCCCCATTTTCTATAGCTTTTTTCTACTCTGATTGTTATATAATAAATATGGTTCCACTGTATAAATCTCATTATTGTGATCTAAAGTTCACTCTTCTCCCTAAAGAAATCCTATCTTTTTCCTAGCTACATCATTCTGCTTGCTTCTTTTTTATTTTTTACTGGCTCCTACCTGTTACTCTCATTACATATATATTCAAAGTCTGGAAAGACAGTAAACATAATAAGTCTCAGGATTTGGCCATCCATAAGGCCAGAAGTTTTGGATCTGCCTTCCTAAACTTGAGAATATCAATCAAATGAAAAGGAACTGTCAGGAAAGAACTCCCACCAAAATACCCAATAAATGGTATTTATGTTTGAGTCATACATGGAGTTTGAATATATTTTGATGTAGTTGCACAATCTAAGTTCACATTCGGTTCATTCAGTACATTTCAAGTGCTTATTGACTATCAATTATGTATTCTGCTAAGGACATTTTGGGTTATTACAGGGAATAAGACACATAACTGTCCATTAAGAAACTCTCAATGAGAAGTAAAAAGAACTAGAAACACTCACAAAGAGCAAAAGACTGAGTTACAGAAAGGAGTAAAGCAATTGTTGTAAGAAAATATTATACAAAGTGATGCGAGGCTGGCCAGAATGACTTAGAAAGCATTTCTAGTTGATGGAGAAGTGCTTTAAAAAGTGGATAGTGAGTATCATAGAGTAAAAGACAAACATTATTTCAATAATTGCTCATGACATAGAGTGTTATTTCAAATTGAAATAATAGTGTGAGCAAACCAAGACCTATTTATTAACTGTACTATCTCATTGGTCTGTGTATTCACCAACCAGTTTACCCATCCATCTATTCAACTGTTGTACCAATGGAAATCCATACTTATTTTAAAAGTGTCTCAATAATATAACTAAGCAAAAATAATGACAAGGGGAATATAACACATAAGTTTGGGACTAGTAAGACGTGAGAACATGGTTCAAAGGCAGCCTGGGCAGGAAAGCCCGTGAGAATCTTATCTCCAATTAACTACCAGAAAAGCCAACAATGGGCAGTGACTCAAGTAGTAAAGTGCTTGTCTTGAATAAAACAGCCCCAGGACAGCAGCACTAGAAGGTAAAAGAAAGTACGAAAATAACTACATATTTTATAGTCTCTAGATTAATAACTTTAATTTAACACAAATTGGGTTCACAGGTGATAGGAATTTTTGGGATGAATAAAAGATTATCAGTCATATGAGGCAGAAAAGAAAAGAAATTGCTAATCCACATTAAAAAAAACTGAGATGCTAAATGTTTTTCTATGTAAGGTGGTTTGACTCTAATGATCAATCTCTCAAGCACATGTACTTGTTATGTATTAGTGAGAACAGATTTATTTATCCTAGGAGCTGAAGACTACAGACAAATTCATGGCTTAGTAAAAGGTGATGTTGGCAACATTATCCCTATTTTCATCACAGAGTTAATAGAGATTCATGGATATTAACCAAGTCACAGAAGTTCATACATCTAATGACTAATATGTTGGATTTTGATTTAGACATGAATCCAGGTTTACTTTATTTGATGTGAGAGCAAAAGGTCTCCCATAAAAAAGGGCATAGACTTGGTAAAGACGAAGACCCATCTAAAGACATTCACCAAGGTTGGCTGTGACAAGAATAATTGAGAGTAGACTGTAGAGGTGAGTAAAAATTTGGGGATGGGGTACAAAATAAAGATGCCTAGAAGTTGTGACAAAGTAGCCTGTGAAGCCAGGAGAGTGTTAAAAATCTGCTGTTTGGGGAACAAAGGCAAGGATTCAAGAGAATGGTGACCAAGGGATTAGCCTTTCACCTCAGCAGGACTCATTTTCTGAGTTAGAGCACCTTCTACCACCAAACCATCTTTCAGCAGATTTGGAATCAATTCAATTTTTAGATGATTCCTTGAAATGAAATACTTTCAATGCCCTTTGGCTCCTCAAGGAGCCATTATTTGAGATCAAAGGTGTAGTATGAGAACAAGTTGCCATATTTTCTTATTTGACCCTTTCCTCCTAGCTCTATGAAATTAATTATAAATGTGCTTTCAGAAATTTGTAACCCAGACTAGGGAACAGAAGAGTTAGATTTTTCCCAATAGTTTATAGAAGTACTGCTGACCTAAGATTTGAAGTTTTTGGAAAAGACAGACAAGCTTCTGACTGGATTTTATGAGATTTAGACTACTTAATATTTTTATGTTAAGTAGTTTTAATAGCTACATACTGAAATTATATTGTGAATCAACTACATCTAGACTAAACACAGAACATGGCAAGCAGTCACAGAGTGAGTTCTTTCTCTTCTGTGTCTTAAATCCTCAAACAGTACACATCAAGATCTGACAGATAAGAATCCTTAATAAAACAATAAATGTCTCTGAGTCTGGCAATTATCCATTCTTCCAGTTCTGGTTTTTTTCAGCAAATAGTTATGAAATGCCTTTTTAGGGGACAGACCCAGTTAACTTTAAAAAGATGCAGAATTAAGATTTATGGGGGCTGGGAAGGTGGCTCAGTGGTAGAGCGCTTGCCTTGCATGCATGAGGCCCTGGGTTCGATTCCTCAGCACCACATAAGCAAAAAGAAAAAAGCCAGAAGTGGCACTGTGGCTCAAGTGGTAGAGCGCTAGCCTTGAGCTGAAGAGCTGAGGGACAGCGCCCAGGCCCAGAGTTCAGGCCCCACAACTGGACCGCCAAAAAAAAAAAAAAGATTTTGCGACATTCTCTTAACTGTGTTGTTTACCTTGAGTCTGTTTTCTGGTTCTATTGTTTTCCCAGTTGGTTTGTCATTTTTCTTGTGTTGGTATTGAAGGTCTTGTATCTTATTTTGGATCCTATTACCTTTTAACTTTTGCTCACATGGCCCTCCTAGGTTCTATTTCTGATCTTGAGCTAATAATTTTTTCTGATGTTTGTTACAGCCTGACCAAGATCAATGTGATAACATATCAAATTAGCTTTAAACATGTCAAAAAGAAGAACATGAACAAGAGAAAAATATAAATCGTGTCTTTCACCAATAAAAGGAAATATAGTAAAGTATGTAGTGTATGTTACGAATTATATCCTAGGTAATCTTTCTAAGAATTTTTGTCATTTGATTTTTCAAAAAAAAAAAAGACAAAAAAAACTGCAAACTTTGCTTCTGAGCCTAGGCTGAAACAATGGAACAGTCTGTGTGTATAAGAGAAGAGCTGGTATAGAGGGAGCTGAGGAAATGCAGCCAAGGAGCTGCAGAAAGTCACTGTTATATCCGTCCAACAGCAAAGGGCGGAGTTGTGGGGAAGGGGGGGGGAACTATGTTCCTGGAAGCTTAGAGGAAAAGCTATAGAGGGGGAGTTATTTGGAGGGCTTCAGTAGAAAACCATTAATCTAGGAAATCTAGGAAGAAATAAGCAATGGGAAACTAAACACCTATATGTTCTCTTCTTAAACCAGGCACAACAAGCTATGAGAGTTTGTTTAAAATTCCAGATAATTCAGTATATATAGGCCACAAATATAGAAAAGATGGAAAGTGTAATTAGAAGAGTAAAAAAGAACATAGTGAGAGCAGCCCAACAATCCAACATGGCAATGACATGCTAGCAATGTAAAATGAACTCCATACAACAGCAAGCCAAGAAGGAGAAATGACCGATGTTAATGGCAGATAAGACCAGGGTAGAAGACTAGTAGAGAGTTTGGAGCAATATATAATATTCCTTATGGGGTTTATTAAGAGAAATACTTAGTGTTGTTAAGGAAATCTTAGTAAACACATATAATTAAAAATAGAGTAAATAGAAATAAGAATGTCAATGACAATTTCAAGATGAACAGTTTTGCATTCATTAGATAAATACCTAGTACTAACCTACTACATATGTTTAAAAAAAAAACGTGATGTGATCATCACTGTGGGATGGGAAAGTATAGGAAAGGAACAAGTGGATAGGTGTGAATACCATTTGTATAAAATGGAGGCTTACCAAAGTCTGCATTGTATCCAGCATTAGTAATAACTGAAACTCAATTCTTAGCCCTGCACACTACATGCCAGGCAGTGTTGTAAGCAATTAACTCATATAAATGTATTTAGTTCTCATAAGAATACTGTAAAATGTATCATCTATTATCCTTCCTATTATGTAGAATTAAGTTGAGGCACAGAGAATTAAATAACTTCTCTAAATTCACAAACCTTTCAAATAGTGGCCATTAGAGTCTGGCTTCAGTTACTACTAAATTCCATGCCCTTTACTAAATTTGTATTCCATTTATTTCTTGTCACTTATTCATAAACAGAAAGAAGCATTCCTATAAAATTGTAATAATCTCTTACCTTCCTTGAACTTACTACTCATAGAAAGTTCCTTTTGAATATGTTTTAATATATTCATTTTGAAAATTTTCATGGATCAATTAATATTTGTATATCATGTAATATCAATTAATATCATGGAATATAATTAATATTTGTAACATTAGCCTTCAAACAGATGACTGGCCTTCAAACTAAAATTTATGCTTTACCTGATTATTATTTAAATAGTATTCTTTCATGAAGCTGCCTTATTCCCATTTTCCTGCTTGACACGGTGCTGTTCCAGTGCTGTCTGAAAGGAATATAATACAGTCCACAAAAGTGAAAAGGACATATTCTTAAATGTTTCAGTATAGCCACAAAGTATATCATCCTAAAACACCACTCTCAATTCTGACATCGCTCAGGGTATATAAACCACCCTGAGGTTTGATATTTGCTAGAAGGACTTAGAATTCACCACATGTTGTTGTTAGATTTTATCTAAGTGAAAGAATATACAGGTTTAAATCTCTTAAAAGAGAAAACATACGGAGTAGAGTTCAAAAAAGTTCAATGCCTGAGCTTCCAGGCCTTTCCCCACTGGGATCAGGCACAAGGCCCATTTCTTGGCATTGGCTTATGTAAACATGTATCGAATATTGCCAAGCAGGGAAGTTCAAATGATTTGGCATCCATATTTTTCATTGAAACTCAGTTACACAGGCCTGGGTGACTTCCCATATGCCTGCCTTCTATCTTCAGCAGCACTTAATTGTGAGATGAAACCATGTGAGTCAAAGTTAAGTCATATTATGAGACAGTCTGTCATGGGCCAAAACCTACACAGTCTTTTACTGGTTAAGACCATACAAGAGTTTGGAGGAGAACTTCCCACGAGTTTTGGACAAAGACCCAACTTCTCATTAGGAAAAGTTAAATTCTTTACTACAAACAATTTTAATAATGTATCATATTGTTCAATATACACAGACATTATCACTTCATTATGTAATCAACATGAATCACTAATGAGCTGTTGTAAATATTTCAGGCCAACCCTTGAAAAATCTGTGTTTACCTCACAGCTATAGAAAATCTCCACTTGAACTCGTGATATTTCCAATGATTTATAGCCTGCTATGACTAGCACCATATGGTTAGTATAGTTCTGTACTCTCCTATCCTTACTGACTCTAAAAATGTTTTATATATTTCTACTGCAGATACAATTATCAGTTTTTTTCTGATAGTTCTTATACGAGTTAACCCATTATCAAATTTAAAACTAATGTTTAAAATGTGCTTTTATTTTTAGTAAAAGTGATATCAAATATCTTCATTACCGTTCTTTCAAAATCAAAGATGCTATTTCATATATATGTATTCTTCTGTTATATGTTTCTTTTTTAATTTTCAGATTGGTGTTTCATTTGCTCTTACAGTGACAATGTGGATGGCTAATTATTTCTTGTCACTTCTAATTCATATTCCTAATTTCAGTGTATTTAATTTGGTGTAATACTTATTACCTTTTTCAAATGGCGTATTTGACAATCCAGTGTAATAAGATCATGACTTTAGATATTCCTAAATACACACACACACACACACACATACACACACACACACACACACAAATCCTTCCTAAATGAAATATTTATATACAACATTTTAATCTTAGTCTGGAAAACTGTAAAATGGCATCAAAACCTTTTGAAAATACCTGATGTCCCTCTAAGTTGTATCCCAACATGCTATTAATAATTAGAGACAGAAATATTTGTTCTAGTATTCTATTTTAGGTATAGGTAAACATTTCAGAATTTGTATTTAAGCTACATTAAAAAAGCAGTTGTGAGTGTGTGTGTGTGTGTGTGTGTGTGTGTGTGTGTGTGTGTGTGGCTTAGTATGGATTATTTTCTTTATGCATAAAAACATGTTTTAAAGTGTTTTCCAAGGTAGCTACAGTGGTGAGTATTGAAATGTCAAGCTGAAAAGGTCAAAGTCTGTTCATAAATGCCTTCACTTTCCTCCTTGAGCCTCTCTCTTCATCTGCTGTGGTACTTCCTGGGGTGGCAGAGCACATTGTAAGCTGGTGGTTAGTTGGGAAAGACCTTCATTATTTTAGATTCATTCATTCCTCATTAAAATTTTATTATATTACAGCCTCATATCTGTCCCTTTTTATTCTCCTTCAAAGATCATAAAATTATAATATCTTCCACCTCAAATGGCAGGTTTTTCTCCCTTACAGATACTATTTGATATGAAGCGGTCTCTGCACAGTTTCTGGTACTAGGTTACTGTTTTTTGGCCTTTATAAATGTATGGTTTTGTAAAATAAAACAGTCAGATTTAGAATACTCAGTTATTCTAGAATCTTAAGTCTTTTTTTCAACTGGAAAATTAAATAGTTTCATTTCTGTTCATCTGTATTTCTCTCTCTGTCTCTCTTTCTGTGTTCTTTTTTTTTTTGGGGGGGGGTCCGGTCGTGGGGCCTGAACTCTGGGCGTGGGCGCTGTCCCTCAGCTCTTCAGCTCAAGGCTAATGCTCTACCACTTAAGCCACAGTGCCACTTCCAGGTTTTTTTTCTTTTTGCTTATGTGGTGCTGAGGAATCGAACCCAGGGCCTCTGGCATGCAAGGCAAGCACTCTACCACTGAGCCACCTTACCAGCCCTCTTTCTGTGTTCTCTATCTCTGTCTCTGTCTCTCTGTGTGTAAACCAATGTCCCAAGGATTTAACATGACTTTTTAAAAGATTTTTTCCTGTTCTTTACCATTTACCTATCTATTAACAATACATAAATTGCTTCCTTATTCACAACTCTTTAGCTTTTCTGTTCTCATGAAATGAAAATATTTTTCCTTTGTCCCTTATGAGCAATTAGTTTGAATTCTACTTGTTTCCCAGGAAGATGTCAAGGCAATTTTTCAATTTAAATTTTATCTGAGATCTTCTCATTCAAAGTCAGAGTCATTCTTCCTATAGAACTACCTATATAACACCAATAATTTTTATGATATTTTTTTCTTGGCAAATATTAGTTGTACAAAGTGGGGTTTCTTTGTGACATTTTCCTAATCCCCTATTTCTTTTCTGGTGGTTCTTGGGTTTGGGCTCCGCCACTTCTATTTCTGGTTACTGCTTGTATTTTTTTTTTTTTGGGTCCGGTCGTGGGGCCTGAACTCTGGGCCTGGGTGCTGTCCCTCAGCTCTTCAGCTCAAGGCTAGCGCTCTACCACTTG
>NW_012267224.1:21919079-21970264 GCF_000151885.1 Dipodomys ordii
TCAGCTCTTCAGCTCAAGGCTAGCGCTCTACCACTTGAGCCACAGCACCACTTCCGGCTTTTTTCTTTTTTTTTGCTTATGTGGTGCTGAGGAATCGAACCCAGGGCCTTGAGCATGCAAGGCAAGCGCTCTACCACTGAGCCAGCCCATACTGCTTGTATTTTTGAGATACTTTCTCATTAGCTTTTCTGCTCTGACTACCCTTTAACACAATTCTTCAGTCCTTTATTGATCAGCAGATTTCTCTGAAATTCTTTATTCCATCTGAATACACATATTCTTGCAGTGTATTTCAAAATTATCCACTATTATTAAAATCTTTCCAGTTTGTTCACTAAAATGGCTTCACTAATTTACACATTGAAAGTGAGAACAAAAGATTCGATTTGTGCCATCTTGAACAACCCCTGCTTTAGCTAGTGTTCTCCTTTTTGCAAATTATAAGGGCATAAAATGTAATGTAAATGTTTTATCATAAGTTTTGTGTGTGTGTGTGTGTGTGTGTGTGTGTGCGTGCGCACACGCTGGCGTGCTGGTCTTGGGGTTTGAATTCAGGGCTTGGGCACTCAATTGACCTTTTTGGTAAATACCACCTGAGCTACAGATCCACTTTCAGCTTTTTGGTGGAAATAAAAGTCTCAAGGATTTCCTTTCTCAGCCTCCTGAGTAGCTAGGAATTCAGGTATGAGTCCCATCTTCCTAGTGCCCATCTTCCTTGCTATGAATTAACACGGGAATATTTCCAATATTTATTAACTGTGCAGTTTTCTTCTTTAAAAATCTTATTTAAAGTCTTCATCTACGTTTAATATTAGGATCCTAAATTAATAGATTTGCCAGTTACATATATGTAAGTAATATCACAAACTAAAGAATTACTCAAAAAATCAAAATGATTTGGCAATGAGCCAGACATAGGAGCCAACCTCAAGTACTTTTTTTTTCTTTTTCCAGTCATGGGGCTTGAACTCTGGGGCTGAGCACTGGCTCTCAGCTCAAGGCTAGCGCTCTACCACTTGAGCTACAGCGCCACTTCCAGTTTTCTGGTGGTTAATTGGAAATAAGAGTTTCAAGGACTTTCCTGTCAGGGCTGGCTTTGAACCGCAGTCCTCAGATCTCAGCCTCCTGAGTAGCTAGGATTACAGGCGTGAGCCACCAGCAACCGGCTCAAGTACTTTTAATTGTCCCGATTATAAAATAAAATAACCACAAACACACACAGAGATTTGAGTAAATAACAAACATGAACGAAGGGGAGAATAAATTAATTTGTGTAGAATTCCAAATAACTTATTTAGATATTTCCTTCTGAAGTGGATAGAGAATTACATCTCTTCATCCTTAGTTTTGGGCTTCTCATAGTTAACTTCCTCTAAAGATATAGTATGTGAAAGAGATTTGACAGTAGAAAAACCTGGTAAAATACTATATTAATACGCAATCGAGGTTAACCTCAAGGATGGTGGTAAGTGTTGTTGCTAAATTGTGTCCTTGATGTTTGATGGGAATGGCACTTTGTCATAGAAGTCTTCCTCTCTAAGGCACATTGACACAGGTAATCACAGAGGGGTATTCTCCAAAATAACTGACCACTTCTTCACAAAACTGTTCAAGTCATCAAAAGCAAGAAACTGTCATAGTTTCTAAGATACTGATGGCATATAATCATTAAAGGTAATATGCTGTCAGAGAGGGGATCGCAGAACGCTATCTGAAGTATAGATAAAAAGTAAGAAAACCCAGTCAAAAATTCAATGTGCATCTTACAAAATTAAGAAGAGTAAGGGAAAGGATGGGAAGGGGATTGATGGGTGAGAAGGTTGAAAGGGGTGACGTGAATCCAGGCACATGGTATTCAGAAACTGCTTCGTTAAATGGCACCTCTTTTCATACAACTGCTTAATGATAAATTAGAAAAGTTGAATACAGTTGATTTCAGCCAATGAATATTTATCAGTAAGCATTCAATAATTTGTGAAAGCAGAGCATACTCATAGAACATGCAAGAGGAACAGGAAAGTAGCTGAAATATATAGAAACTCTAAGTGTTACTTTTGTGAGTTCCTGGTGAATATGAAATTATTCTAAAATTAAAATTTTAATTTTAAAATGCTGCTAATATTTTCCTAGCCTGCCTCTATTAATTTTGTCTATGATGATTTCTTTGTATAGAAATGATGGCTACTTTGACAAAGATAGCATGAATAAAGTAAAATGGACCTATGTGGGCAATTTCACAGAGTAAGTTACATGTTAGGATGAAAGAACAGGACCATGGAAATGAATTCTAAATTTCTTTATTTCAAGTTTGGGTTATTTTTTGGACTGACTCTTCATAGTATTTATTAAAATTGTAAGTAATGTCTTATTTTCTATTTTAATTTCTTTTACAATTAAGAAATCTTCTTATTTTTATATCTTGGAGTTCATTTCGATAAGCATCATTTTATCTGGTAGCTATTGAGCCCTTGTGATCCTCTCCTAACAATAACCTCCTTTTTTTCTCAATGTGCTAATGTTTTACAGTGCTATTTAACTAATCATGTCCAAGTGTAATCATTTGTCTTTTACTATCCATTTGATGAACTTGTAGATTTATAGACACAGTCCAGCTGTTACAAATGAGGGAAATCACGCAACCTATGTTTCTTTTTGTCTGGATTACTCCACTTAATATAATTTTTTCCAAGTCTTTCAATTTCCTTACAAATGGGGCAATACAATTTCTTCTGATGGAAGCATAGAATTCCATTGTGTATGTGTACATCAACTGCTGTTGCAAAAAATGCTATTCAATTTTGAATATTGCTCTTTCTAGGTCAAATCCATGCCCTCAAAAGCTTTACCTCATCCCTTAATGTCTTAGCATTTCTATCATTTGCTTATTAGTTTTTGTTTTCTTTAAAACTCACCAGCTAATTACACATGCTGAACATTTACCTCTTCTTTTTAGCTATCCTTTTTTGTATTACTGGGGATTAAATTCAGGGTCTACCTAACAAGTGCTCTACCACTTGAAACATTCCTCCATCCTATTCATACATGCCATGTGTTTCATAAACAGAACTTCCAGTACTATATCAAACAGTAAAAACCTATCAGAAGTTTTGTACAATTCTTAATATTAAAAAGCAAGTTTAAAAATTTCTTCAACAGTTGTAACTTGGTTTTGGTGTGTCAATTTTTTTACTTGTGTTATTTTTTACACTTGGAGATGGGTGTCAATAGCAGTGCAGAGAGATTTTATATGATGTTAGAAGGTTTCTTCACCTCCTAAAGAGCTTTTTAAAACTTCCCAAATGAATAATGAATAGTATCAAAAGTTTTTTTCTGTGTATATTGAAATGTCCACGTGACTTTTGCCCCATAGTCCATTAGTGTGATAAATTGCTTTTACAATTTCTGATGTTGACTGTCTTTGCATTCCTGAGATATATCCTCTTTTTCATAGCTTATTATTAAAAATGCATTGCTGAATCTGGTTGCCTATAAATATTTAGAAATGTTTAAGCAATGCTCAAAAAGGAAATTGGCTTATACGTTCCTTTTCTCATAATGTCTTCATCAAGCTTTGATACTGTGCTGGATTCTTTTTCTTCTTTTCTCTTCTCCCTGCTTTGAGTCATGGTAAGTGATTTAATGGACTGCATTAGTGGACTCTTTGCCTGTGGTTTTGGGTAGAATTAGGCAATGATCTTCTGGTAATAAGTAAGTTCTGAGTATTTATTCTTTCAATTACCTTTCTACTCCATTACAGAGTTCACTGGATCTCTCCCCCAAAGATCCTAGGCTTACTCTTGATATTGGTAAAAAAAAAAAAATTCTTTCAAATTTTGCTTTGAGAACAAATTGTTGCACTGGCTTTTAATTCATGGTACAAGGCTATCTGTGCTGGTTTGATTAAATCAAGCCCATACTATTGAAAAGAATCCCTTCACACAACACTGGTGTTTTTGGGACCCTGTCTGATGCACATGTCAAAGTTACACTTACTTTAGAAATGAATTTTATATTTTTTCTTATCTCCTAAAATATATGTATTTTGTGAAATAAGCATATCCTTTGAGAGATTGGTAGAACTTGCCTATGAAAACATTTTTTAAGGGGCTGGAAAGGTGACTCAGTGGTCGAGTGCTTGCCTTGCATATATGAGGCCCTAGGTTTGATTCTTCAGTATCACATGAGCAAAAAAGCCAGAAGTGGCTCTGTGGCTCAAGTGGTAGAGTGCTAGCCTTGAGCTGAAGAACTGAGGGACAGTACCCAGGCCCAGAGTTCAGGCCCCACAACTTACCAATAAAAAAAATATTTTTAGAGGCAAAAATTAAGTTAACATCACTAATTTGTTTTCTGTTTTGTGTCAATACTGCTTGTTTATTTAAAATTTCATTTTATTGGTACTTAGTCATTTGTAATGTTTTCCTATAACTTTTGGATATTCTTTCACAACTCTAATTCCTTTGTCTTTTATTTAATCCTTCACATATTCTTTCTTTCTTGATAAGTTTGCAGAATGTTTATCTCTTACAATGTCCTTTAACACAAAATTCTCCTTTTACAAATCAATTTCTATTTTTGTTGTTGTTGTACTTTGGCTTTCTCTTTGTCGTTAGACTCATCCGTTACCTTTGCAACTTCATTCTTCATCTATACATGGTAAAATAATTTCATTTACATTCTAAGATTTTGGAATATTAAATAAAAAGATAAACCTTTATGTGCTGTGGGAAGACATAGTTTTACACTTTTCATACTGATTAAGACTTCTAACACAGTATTGATACCATAGATGCTATAGGTTTTCAACTTGTTCTTTTATAATCCTTGATTTTTTTCATGCTTTAATTAACTAATGGCATGTGTTTGAGAAAGGGGATTTAGGTAAAGCAACAAAAATATTCTTCTATTTCAAGACAACCTGAAGATCACTAATCTAATCTGTAATTCTGTAGCAATCATACATTATGTGAGTCTTTGTGTCTCCTCAATCATTCTCTTTCTGGTCTTGCTTCAATTTAGCCTCCACTGTAACAGTAGACTGAGCAGATTCTCAGAGACTAGATGAGTCTGAATTCTGTATATTACCCTGTGTAAGAAAAAATTAAGAAAGAATCCAAGGAGTCTAAGGTCTAGTTATTTGGGAATACCAAATAACTTTTAAGATTTCATTAGAATAGAATTGTGAAGGAAATAGTAAATAGAAGTTTCATGAAGAGACAGTAGAAATGCAAGCTGTTAATAAAGTGATTATGAAATGAAATTAGAGACATCCATTCAAAGAAGTTATTTGAACTAAGTAATGTCCAATATATAAACATTAATGAAAGACATCAATTGTTTGACTAATGAAAGTTATATTTATGTCTCAATTATTTTTTTAAAAAAGAGCTAGGAATAAAAGTTAACAGTAGAGGAAATAAAAATGAAGAATTCAAAGATTAACAGTGAGGGAAAAAATACTCAGAGATTCAAAAAGTAACTACCATTGAACAACGATGCCAAATACTAACATATCTTATTTACCATCGCAACCTTTCTATGCATACTCTATATGTTATCCAAAATGAGTGCCTAAAATGGTCTTTGTAAAGAGAAAATACAAACATTTTAGAATTAAGAAAAATTCATATTCTTTTTTGTAATGATGACTATACTGAACTTATCACAAAAAAACAATGCAATTAATGTTGGAATTTGTCTCTATGGCAAGTATTATTTTAAAAAAATAATAGAATACTGAAACATTGTATTGTTTTTGTCTATTATCAAGCAAAATGGTAGTGGGAGCCCGATGCCAGTGGCTCATGCCTGTAATCCTAGCTACTCGGGAGGCTAAGGTCTGAGGATCGAGGTTCAAATCCAGTCTCGGCAGGAAAGCCCATGGGAATCTTATCTCCAATTAGCCACCAGAAAACCTGAAGTGGTGCTGTGGCTCAAGTGGTAGAGTGCTAGTCTTGAGCTGAAGAGCTAAAGAACAGCATGTAGGCCCAGAGTACAAGTCCCACAACCACACCAGAGCAATATTCATTTTTTCACTAATTTTATATGATGAAATTTTATTTGTCAAATCTTCAAAATATGAAAAATACCTTTCTTGTTTCAGCGTATTTTTTAAATATGAGAACACAGTTGTTCTTATTATGAACAAGATAAATGCATGAGGATAAAATGGCATTCATTTATTTATTTATTTGGGAAAATGAGGTTTTTTAGAGATAAAGGACTTATTTTTCATTTTAGAAATTTATTAAAGGACTAAAGATTCAGGTAATATAAAGGTTAGCTCAGAAGAAATTTAATAAAGTTCTTTATAAAAACAAATTAAATTGGAATTTGTTGACATTAAAATAATCTAAGTTCCATGATGGGAGGATATATTTTTTTTAAATCTAGCCAGGATGAGCGGCTTCATAGAAGTAAAGACTATAAAGATTCATGACTATAACCTTCTATGAAAAGTGACATAACAACAGCAATATTACAAGACAATATGTTGGCAATGATCTGTACAATTTGTAGGAGACGGGGTGGGGGGGAGATGAAGGAAAGTAGGAGAAAAATGAGGGAAGGGGTAACAAGTTTGACAAGAAATGTACTTATTACCTTACTTATGTAACTGTAACCCCTCTGTACATCACCTTGACAATAAAACAGGGGGAAAATACTTGCATATAAAGAAAGATATAAATCACTGATAGGTAGAAAAGAAAAAATAGAGTCTGGTGTTTTGTAAATTCAAAGGTTTAGTATGTATTAAAAGTTGTCACACAAAGAAGTATAATAGTTCAGCACACTGAACATTGTTTAAAAGCTACTGTGCTTTTAGGAATACGAACACAAAGAAGGGTTTTTGCAGATGTGTATGAATTGACACTCTAGAGATAAAGATAAATATGAGAGGAAAACAACTTGATGAGGGCTTTTGTAGGGCCATGAATAAAGTCTTTATTCAACTTCAGGGATGAAATTTGATTCTTCTTAAAAGAGTTGCTAAAATTGTCACGGAGATAGGCTGGAAAAGTAGTAGTAATGAGGGGGACCTATTGGCTCTTTACCACCTGGAAAGAAAAATATAGGTAGGTCACAAGTGATGAAAGATGACTTTAACCATTGCAAACACAATTTTAAAAAGACAGAAATAAATATTCAAGTAAAATTTCATTCCTGTAAGTTTAGTTATAATCAACTTACAAAGAAAGCACATAGATCAGCATAGCATTGTTCCTCTGTAATTATATCCCATTTTCTCTTTTTTTTTTTTTTTTTGTCGGTCGTGGGCCTTGAACCCTGGGCTTGGGCACTGTCCCTCAGCTCTTCAGCTCAAGGCGAGCGCTCTACCACTTGAGCTACAGCGCCACTTCCAGTTTTCTAGTGGTTTATTGGAGATAGGAGGCTCACGGTCTTTCCTGCCCGGGCTGGCTTTGAACCGCGATTCTCAGATCTCAGCCTCCTGAGTAGCTAGGATTACAGGCGTGAGCCACCGGCGCCCGGCCCCATTTTCTCTTTATCATGGCATCCAAGGTTATAAAAATACCTCCTGAATATAAAGGTATTGGCAATAATGCATTTTCCTTTTTGTTCTGCTTTAATTACAAAGTTGACTTTTTCATTTTCCCCTAATGTGAATTTTTTTGCCTAATTTTCCACCACAGAGTGTGTGTGTGTGTGTGTGTGTGTGTGTGTGTGTGTGTGTGTGTGTGTGTGTGTGTGTTGATTGATTATTTTCTAATCAGGGAAGTCACAAAGAGGCAAAAATTTGTTTTTTTATATGACACCTTGAGGAGCTGTTTTACTTTCTGAGGAATCCTTCCTTGGCATTGGTACTTCCAAACATAAATAGTAATAATTTATTTTCAAGGCATTCCACTTTCCAATGAACATTTTCATTCTAAACAATGTTAGAATAAAAATTCTCCATAAAGATAAAAATTGAAGCATCTATAATACCCAGGAGAGGAAATTACTTGGGAGACAGAGGAATTCTGTATCACCTCTGTTCTGCACCAAATTGCAGACAGGCACATTGTATTCCTTTATGTAATTCAAACTTGGAATTCAGAGTCTAATTTATAATTAATCTTTAATTCACTTACTTTATCAGTTTACAATCCAAAAGAGAACATTACTTTTATTTATTAAGAATTTTATACTTAGAAAGCATTTTCCACTGTCCAGATCTTGCCTTTAAAACCCTTGTTCGTTTTGCTTATCCCTTTCAGAGATGGTACCACTGAGGTTTTATGAGGAATCCAGTGGTGTGCTCCAGTGACAGAAAGTGTAGACTCTGCACTGCCCCCTGGATGAATTTGCTTTCACTACCTATGAACTGCTGTGTTCCTTGTTCCCCTTACCTGTTTCTTTTTTTTTTCTTCCTTTTTTAATTTTTTTATTATGAAAATATCGTACAGAGTGGTTACAATTACATGGGCAAGATAATGAGTACATTTTCTTATCAAGCATTGTTGCCTCCTACTTTGTTTCCCCTTCCCATTCCTTCCTATACCCCTCTCTCCTTTCCCCCCAACCCGATCCCCCACCAGATCCCCCACCACCAAAGTTGTTATCTACAATTACAAGGGCCCATCCACAGAGAAATGATTCAGTATGTATGGGTCTAAATATATGCATTCTTTGAATTGCATGTGTTGTAGGTTCAGGAAATTCAGGGTTATAATTTCAGAAACAGTTGTAGAAATTCCTTTGGGTGATTATGCATATCAGAACAGGACAGACAAGGTGGAACATTAACTAATCAGGCACCCACCCTAGGTTAAAAGCAGGTCAAAATGAATCAGATCTCGAGTCATGCTTTCTAACTGTACTAGATCCATCTTCTGTGGTCCAGGACACTGCAGAGACAGCCACTCTTTAAAAAAAATATTTTTAGTTTTCTGTTGTTGTACACAGGAGTTGCCATTTAACAAAGCAGTTTATGAATACAATAGATTTTGATCAACATCATATTTTTCAAAGTTTCTCACTCATCTCTCCATTGCCTACCACTGCCTCGCTCTCTTTAATTTTGGAGAATACCCCTTAGATTCGTGTCTGCATCCCCACTTCTCCTCTTCAGTCATCTGCCCCTTTCCCCTTGATCCCATGTCACCCCTTTACAGTATCCAGTTTCTCTTTTTATATTTTGCTTAACTTTGACTTTACCTTTCAAAGGGATTGCACTACTTGAGTTCTCCTTTGAATCTACCACATTTCAGTTAATACATTTGTATCTATATGCATAGCAACCCAGCTTATTTACTTAGTTTATAAGGTAATTTTGGCTTCTACATATAAGGGAAAATATGCATCCTTTGTCTCCCTGGTCCTGCCTTACTTCACTTAATTTTTTTCCAGGTTATTTTTCTATTTCTTTACAAATGGCACAACATTATTCTTTCTAATGGATAAGTAGAATTCCATTGCACATTTTCATCCATTGAGGAGGAAAGATTTTGACTTGGGGGGGGGAAAAATGCAACCAAATAATGGATATATGTTGCTAAATGTTTAATGAAATATAGATCTTGTCATTTTCGTTTGATTTTTTTACCATTCATGGGGGTTGCTTCATTTCTTAATGTTACTATGACCAACATAATGGCACAAAAGAAACTTGAATTTGTGGAAACTGAGCCTTCCATTCTTACTAGAAGTAAGTACAGGGTTAGGTTCCTATGAGTCTCTTACTATCACATTTTTGTCAACTCACCAATAGGTAACTTTCTTTTATGTATATTACCATTTAAACAGCTAAATTAAGATACATTGTTGATGTATTAACATTGAATTAATTGCAAAGAACACCATAACCTTGCACAAAGTTTTTCTGACCTGTGCACTGTGTGTCTAAGTTACGTCACAGAAGATACTAGGTTGCTCTTTTATTGGAAACCATTTTAAATAGTAAACTCATGGGAAAAAATCACAAATAATGCAGAAAGCATGGCACTGCATAGACCAGGAGACACATACTTGCTTATAGCAGCAGAGTTGATAAAGGAGAATTCCTTATTTGAGCTCAGCTGAACTCAAGTGATTCAATTTTGTTTGGGACTCTGCACATGTCTGCAAATGGCCACAATCCTGAAGTAATTGTGATTTGAAGGTTTGGTAAGTAAGTGACTTTGTGAACATGGAATTCTGAATCATGAGGATGGACTATGACTGTGTCTTAGTTAAGAGCTTGTAGTCTGTCATCTCGCAGATTAGGTTCATTATTTACAATGTGGTCATCTTAGATGAGTACCTTTTCCCTTTCTCAGTCTCATTTTCCTCACCTGTGGAATCAAAGTAGTAGTAGATTTTGATCCGATTGAGACAACTTCATTTGAAGTGTTTACCATGTACACATTAAATGACCAGAAATGCAACTCACTAATGCAAAGGAAGCTCTAATACAAATAGAATTTTCTTTTACTGTCTAGTGGCACTGGTATTTAAATTTATACCACTTAAACCATACACTGGGCATTTTTTTTTGGTCGGTCGTGGGGCTTGAACTCTGGGCCTGAGAGCTGTCCCTCAGCTCTTCAGCTCAAGGCTAGTGCTCTACCACTTGAGCCACAGCGCCACTTCTGGCTTTTTCTGTTTATGTGGTGCTAAGAAATCGAACCCAGGTCCTCATGCATATGAGGCAAGCACTCTACCACTGAGCCACCTTCCCAGCCCCACACTGGGCATTTTAAGGTGGTTTTGTTTGTTTGTTTTTGACATAAGATCTTGCGGTTTTACCCAGGTCCAATCACAGGTTGAGATTCTTACAATGTAGCTAGATTTAGTTGAAATCTCATTGCAGTACTAATTTTATTTACCTCAGATTAAGCCAGAATCAGATCTCAATGCTAAGAAGTTAGTGCACAGAAACTTGCTCAAGTGACCGAAAATTTAATTTACTATACTTTAAATGATTTCTATTTTAAATAAACCTTACCCTTTTTTTGTAAATACTAATAAGACATTTTTAGGTTTGACCAGTCCAAAGTAGGGCAAATGTATCAAGATGAGAAAAAGGAGAACAAAATCACAGGTTAGTTACTAACTCCAACATTCCTAATCAATAACAGTGCTGCATAATTGAGGAATACTTAAATTATACCTTACTTTATTTCAATTAGATTTATTCAAAATTTTGTCAAATAATGCAAAATGGAATAATGAATGATGAGAAGTTACCAAATTGGAGAAAAAGCCAATGAACAAGCTGTTTAAGAAAAAAACCCTCAAATTTCTATGTTTACTTAGCCTTACATAATGATAGAATTCTGAATTTTTAACAAAGTGGCATGCAAACTGCAGAGACTGCCAGGAGAAGGTCTGCAGAGCCCATTGATTTCAATAAGGAGGGTCAAGAGAGGGTGAACTTCAAGGCAAATCAACTATACAGGCAGGAAATAAGATCTAGTTCCATTCTGTGCAGTTTGATGGGTACTATTTGGAGACATGATTCACTTCTTCTATAAACCTTTGGCCTGAAGCAAAGGAATGCCATCTTTCGGGTCAACAGGTCCCCTAGATTGCTACAACCTCTCTTCTTGCATATTTCACAGTTCATTATGCTCTATAGGCATATCATGGGGATTCATCTCAATCACATTACAAAAACATTTGGAGACTGGAAGTGATTTACTTTTCAAAGACTCATTGGTCCATCACTTGGCTTTAATGGAAATTCACAATTACGGCTGATAATGCCATCTAACGCACCATGATCCAGAGTTTCAATCTGACGCCCTTTGGTGCTTATCTCTGGCATCATCCACATGGCAAATCTGATGCCAAGCTTGGTCATGCAGAGAATGTAAATTTAAAGAGCCATTTTCATTTATAACAAACAGACCCAGCTGGGAACACAGCTGTTAAATGGGAAGGGAAAGCAAAAATTTCTTGCTACCTGGGAAGGTCTAATTATAAAACTACCCAGACCAGCTTTCAAAATTGATAAGTCAACTAGCCCAGCATCAATGTGAGTTTATGTTAAACAGAGGAGGGAAAAAAGATGAAATTATCTGGATCAAGAAGATAAAAATGTTTTCCAGTACACTGAAACCTGTACATCTTAGATGGCATTACTTTTTTTCTGTATTATCTTTATTTGTACAAAAGTATTTCTGTTCGATATGCCAGTTTGTTATTACAATGAATCCTGATCGATGCCATCAGATAGTATAAACTTTTGCAATTTACTGCTACTAATTTTAATAGTTTCCTCATTTCCTCAAGCAGGCTTAAAATACAAGTTTAGAATAACATAGACTAAAAGAAATGCAAATATAACTCTTTTACACTTCTAGTATTTCCTAGCATACAAGAAGCAATAACGTATTACCAAGTATAATATATGAAAGAAAATCCACAAATTTTCATCTCATAGTAAAAATTTCTTTTAATAAACAATAGGGATAAAGTACTTACACATAAAGTGTGAGGCCTTCCCTAATATTTTAGTAAGTTATGATGTATTTCATATTTCATGATGGTGTATTGTTCATGCTTGTCCTTCTTAAAAAAATAAACTTGACCTTGTATAAGAAAGAAATATTTGATCTACATGAGTTGATTTAATGCCTTTTCTGCCTGATATTTATCCATTGTGCATCCAAGACATTTCTATACACCAATTCTGAGTACTGCAGACTTCAGAAAGGTCAAAGTAAGAAACTGCATAATACTTTATTCCCTCAATCCACTTATCTTTGAAATTTAGTCTTATTAACATTCTGAAGCACATCCTGTATTCATAAAAGACATACACATTTCAAATATATATACATATATATATGTACATATATTTGGTTGATCATGGGGCTTGAACTCTGGGCCTGAGAGCTGTCCCTCAGTTCTTCAGCTCAAGGCTAGCGCTCTACCACTTGAGCCACAGCACCACTTTGGCCTTTTTTTGTTTATGTGGTGCTGGGGAATCAAACCCAGGGCCTCATGCATGTGAGGCAAGCACTCTACCCCGAGCCACCTTCCTAGCCCTCAAATATTTTTTTCACTTTCTAAAAGGTTTAAATTTTGTTCTCCAAATGCAGTGTTAGTACACTGTAGAGTAGGTGCTTCATAGATACTAATAAATTTGACTGTGGAATCAGTTCATTTTCTGATTTATTCCATTTTATTTAATCCATGCAGATATATCTAACTCCTAATTAAACTCTAGCAACATTGTGGTGACCAAATTTTAGAAACTATAGTGTTTAAGAGCATAAATTGAATTTGAGGTTTTAATTAGTTACATTTCTACTTATCTAATCCTTTGCTTTACAATGGAGAAAAAGATTCCATAGTATTACTAAACTATCAGGATTTTTTAAAGTATATATATAATGTTCTATAACGAAGTTGAGTCTGGGTTTTACCTAACAAATGTCTGTGGAACTTAAGCAAAAAATTCATTTCAGTAATCAAATGGACAACCTTTTACTCCAGTTTTAAGGTACATTGTCATAATGTCATTCACAATTCTTTCTTTTTTATTCTTCTGTGTTGTATTGAAACATAGCATATCTCAGTGAGGATATATCTTCTGGCTATATAATTCTCTCTGAATTATAGTGGTGATTAATATTCAAATTATGTCTTCTAAACATATTTATTAATAAGGCTGTATTTCTAAAAATATGTGATACTCTTCAAAGGAACTTCATCATGAAATCTAATAGGAAGAAATTATATTACTAATAATTTGAATTTCTGGAGTGCTTATTAAGCGTTTAGTGGTTTTCTAAACTATATTACATCCCCTCCTTTTACAATCTTTGCAACAATCCAGTGAGGCACAGTAATCCCAAGAAGGCAATAATAGGTGGGCAATATAATTGACCATTCTTATTAAGTTAACTTCCTAACTACAATTTGCATATCTCTCAGGAATGATTGTGGCTGAGTTTGATCCCTATTCAAGATGAGAAATCTCTAAAACAGGGTTTGTTAACTTTAGAATTGTATAGTGAAGAAAGACAGCTGTCAGATCTTTCATCACCGTGATAAAATGCCTGAGAGAAATAACAGAGAGAGAAAGGATTTATTTTGATTCATGGGATCAAAGTGTTCAGTCCTCCGTTCTTGTCATCATTGGCTCTGGGGCTCATGGTCAAGCAGAACATCATGGTGGTGAAAGCATGGGACAGAGCTACTGAGCACAGGCAGGCAGAAAATGAGAGAAGGAATGGAGGGGTGAGGCTGTGACACAGTTCTCAAGTAGATGACCTTGTGACCTACTCCCTTGCAGCCCCACTTCCTGATTGTCAACATCTTTCAATATGACATCATATTATGAATTCATGAAGTGATGAATCCATTCATCAGGCCAGAGCTTTAGAGTTTGATCACTTACCAACGCCAATTCGCTGCATGGAAGAACCCATGACATGCATCCAGGAGGACATGTCATATTGAAACCCTACAGAAAGGCGTAAATGTGTTACCGAATCCAGGAGAAGGTTGTCCAACAATGTGGAAGATAGGCCTTTCTCACAATTGCACCCACAGCTTTTATGCAATTCACAGAAAGATCTCAGGATACTAAGCTACCAACAATCATCTTTTTTAGATTTTGTTTCTACAGATCTGAGAATGTCAGAAAGAAAAGAAATTCAGTGTCAGTGAAGAGAAATTAAACTGTAGCCAAGAAACTGAGAAACAAAAATAAAGACTGAACAACAAAATAGAAGTTGTGATTTACCAGACAGTATAAATACTTAAAACCCTACATCTTAAACTAAAATGGATTCATATACTTTTCATGTAACTAAGTGATTTGTGTTGTAAATTATAATGAATCTTTATAATAGAGGGTGGTGGTCAAACCCAGGACCATAATAGACAACTACTGTGCTATTAAGCTACTAACAATGTCTCCCCATCTTCCTTTCTTTCTCTGTCTATTTCCTGTGTCTCCCAGGATCCATCCCCAAAAACACAACTAATATAAGAATTTTTTTTAATCTCAGGTTTTACTTCTGGAAAATTCAAACAAAAATCTTAAGGAATGTTATAGTGTGTAGAGGTTAACATAAACAAAATAAAATTTCATAGCTCTCTTTTAAATTGTGTTCTTGTTTTAAAAAAGGTGGGATAATAAGATGGGAACTACAAAAAATGGAGCTTTAGCACTATAAAATATTGCTCAAAAATGATTATAATTCTATTTGCCTAAAACAATGCAATGTTTTACTAAGATGGATCAAAATACAGGAGTATTTACTGACTACCAAAAAAAGTAATACAAGTTTCTTATAGTTAGGAAGCTCAGAAGTCTGAAATGGAACAGCAGGGCTATGATCCTTTTGGGTGGGGGCTCTGGAAGAGATCTGTTTCTTTTCCTTCCTTGGTTTCTAGAGGCTGGCATATACCTTGTTCTTGCCCCATATCATGTCCCTTTCGTGTATATCATCACATTTCCTATCTGGACTGACTCCTTTGCTTCCCTGTGATAAAGACTCTTCTGGATACATTGGGCTCAAGGACATAACTCAAGGCAATCTCCTCATTTTAGCCTCTTTAACTCAATCACATCTGCAAAATCTCTTATAGGAAAGGTCATGTGTTCTGGGAATTTGTAAGCAAGCCTTCTTTGAGAGGGTCTTGATCCTGCTGACCACAGGTTTCTTAACTTACTACAAACTTTAAAAAAGCAATTGATTTAATTAAGCTACTTAAGAGGATCTTAGAAATGAACAATTCTGCATGAAGGACATAGATCTTCACCTAGATGCATTATTTTTCTAAGTGCCCAACTCATATAGATCTATATAGATAGGTCCTCCTCTAGATACTTTATTCTTTTTATTTATGATACTCAGGAATTTGGTATTTATAACCAGATAGGCCTAGTGAAGACACTGATTAATATTTATAGGGCTACACAAAGCTCTCTTGAGCTGTTTAGGGTGGCTGACCTTTGTGGCCTTATCTGTTGCAATCTGAACACAAAACACAATATCAAAGAATTGTCATTGTTCTTAAGTGCTTGAAAACCTTAGTTCTGTGGAGTAGCCATCAAATCAATGTGTTTGGTCAGGTCTCTCTCCCCTGTGGCTCCCTTCCATTCTACCACCAACAAAGTATGCAGTCTCTATGACTCACCTGCCCCAGAATACACTAGCACACTTGAACTGCAATGAGTAGCTACTTAGTTAATTTGGAGTTTGCTTATTAGGATCAGTGAAGAGAAAGCTGTTCTGAGACTTGGCTTGGCAGGCAGATAAAATTTTGACAGGATACAGGGAAAGAAATTCAAGATGAAATATGAACCATTTGGTCATATTTACAGATTAACAAGAAATTTACCTAGATAAGAACCTCATTCGTATTTTCAGTGCTTCTGAGATGAAATTTAATTATATCATATTTGAGTATTAGCTATTAGGCTGTGATTTTTGTCCATATGGCTCACCTGAAATATAAATGTGCTAAAATTTATTCTTATGAAGAAACAATATCATTGCTGCTAGAACACTTAACTGCTATGTTCACACTGGGTTTGTTGAGTACCCCCTGGTAGGTTAGTTAGGATAAACTGATTAAATGTGAACTATTTCCTATATAAATGAGAACCATTGATGAACAATGATACTTCCACTTTCTTAGCAACATATTTTTGCATATGCAATAGTAATCCACTTGCTAAAGAAAAGTCTATGGCTTGTAAAAAGAGTCTATTTTTTCCTTCCTTTCCTTTCTTTTCCTTTCCTTTCCTTTCTTTTCCTTTCCTTTCCTTTTCTTTCCTTTCCTTTCCTTTCCCTTCCTTTCCTTTGGTTTCTTTTTCTTTCTTTCTTTTTTATACCAGTGCTGGAGTTTGAGCTTACAACCTGGGCACTGTCTCTGAGCAATTTTGTTCAAGGCTAGTGCTGGACCACTTGAGCCACAGCTCCACTTCTGGCTTTTTGGTGATTAATTAGAGACAGACTCTTCAGTCACTAGGATTACAGGATCTTGAGTAAGCTTATGTTTGACATTTCTGCTTATATTAGTTTTAAAGATATTTAATCCTTTTAAGTAAATTCTCTAAATTAAAAAAAAGATGTTGAACTATAATCACATCAAGTACAGATATTCCTCAATTTACCACTGTGTAACATCTCAACAAATGTATTGCAATTTTTAAATATCCCAAATTAAAAAAGAAAAAAGATTTAATCCAGCTGGCCTAGCAAACATCATAGCTTAGCAATACAATACACTGTGGCTTGTTGACTGTCCTGATCACTGGATGGGATGGCATTGTAGTTTACTGACACTACCCTAAACCACAATACAGTTTCTTACCACATATACTTAGTCTGGTAAAAGGTAAAAATTCAAAATCTGAAGTATGGTTCATATTAAACATGGATAGCTTCTGCATCATTACAATATTGAAGAATCCTAAATTGAAGCATAGCCAGGAACAATCTGTCGATGATATTTCTCCAGTGAGTCATTTAAAGATGACTTCAAGAGGAGCATTCCATTGTAATACTGACAATTAAGACCCTTGTCACGGATTGAAAATTTATTGTATAAGAAAATTGGCAACTAGAGTCTCATGGCCTTATTGAGAGAGTGGTGTTTGTTTTCACTATGCAATATGTCTTAATTTAACAGTGGTTTTGTTAAACTGTCTTCTTGGACCACAATAGGATTTGGTGATGCTGAGCTTCAACTCCTGCAACCCAGCAATTAGATCAAAGAAAAAAGGGGCATCTCACTTTGCCATGCTTACCTCATTGACTTCTACATGGCCCTCCTCACTTGTATAAGCTCAATGCCTAGCCTTCTGTAGATATTTTACTTTGTATCCCATATCTATGTCTAACATTTTAAAATTGCATTATTTAACATTTTTGTAATTTATGAGTCAAAATAAATGACATGTCTTTTAGTTTTACAAAGTAAAGGTATGAAGCCATGTCCTTTGTAGACTTCTCAAAACCCAGAAAGCAGTTAGAAATGTGGCCCAGTGATAGAGGGCTTGCCCCAAACGTATGAGGCCCAGCTTTCTGCCTCCAGCATAGCCAACAAACAAAAACCAAATGAGTACCTTTCTGGCCACCTAACTCCCTTTCACACTTAGTGGCATGGAAATATAAGAAGCAAAGCTTCCAAGATTGTGCATCTGTTTATGGAAGTTTAAAGCCTGAAAGAGAAAAAAATATGCTTCACTCAATTTCATAATGCTACTAGAGGTGGAAAAACTGCTAAATGCTGGTTTTTGTTTTCACTGGAACAAAGAAAGCAACAGCCTATGAGAAAGAACAACAAAAAGGACTGTGCTTAAATAAAAAAAAAATCTTTTCATCATATGACACTAGTAGTAGGGGTTAAACAGATCTTGACTGCACATTATAGTTTACTCACAGTTCACAGAATCTTTTTATATTTTGTTTTCCTTAGTGAAATGGAATTGTAGTACCCAAACCATAGCATTGTTTTGGCTTTTAGGAAATTCAGGGAAACTTGAGTACAGATGACGTAATGGTTGGCTCCCTCTGAACATAAATTGAGCTAAATATCTCTACCTAACCTCTCACTGCTATAGATTGTAACCATTTTTATAATGATTTAGACACGCAGTATGCAAAGATACTAACCCCAGTGTTATATGAAATCAACCATCTGCTTTCTGTACCTATACCCACTAACTTGAGCAAACTAGGGGAAAAAATAACTGAATCACATAATTGGGAAGGTTGCACTATAAATTTCAATTTGGCCTACTTGCGTGGTTTCTGAAATTTAAAAACTTTTCTCTTTTCAAGATCATTATCCTAGCTTCTCCCTTACATAGAACTGATATTCATACCTTATGCTTCACTGATAAGAGACAATTAATGTACAAGAAGCTGTATATTTCCCTCAATAAATCTCCGGGACACACAACCTTTCTATCTTCCCTCTAGTTTCAGTGGGAGTGTCAATCTTCTATCACAGGCTAATTGTGTCATGTTGAATCCTTGTCCTGTGTTCTCAAGGACTCTGGACCTTAAATGGTCTATTAATATCTCCAGTCTTCTTCTCTAGATGTTATCTTTATGCAAAAACATATGTGCTCTTTATATTAAAACCTTCTTTTCTGGCTCTACATTCTCTTTCAGCTACTGTTCAATCATATTTCCTTCGTTATTTATATATTCACATAATATATTACATATAATTATATATAATTATTGTGTTCAATCCCTATGTCCTACTCATCCAACTCATTTCACTCAGACATTCAATTTACTTAATTGACATAGCTTCTTTCTGCCTCACCACAAGACTGACATGATCATTTTATGTCTGATAATCAAATTTACTATTCATATGCATTATTGTGGACTCATCTAAAAATGTAGATTCAATAGACTCTCCAGTGAATTCAATAGATCTGTTGCAGTGCTGAAGATTCTGAATTGCTATCAAGGTCCCATCTCAGGTCAATAAAATTCTTCATTGTGTTTTGTGTGCTTTCTAGATTATCCATCTCTAGTGCATAATTGATATGTGTTTCTTGTAGCATTCTATTCTTTTATAATAGATATTAGTTTCTTTGCTAGCTGTTCAACTCCAAACTAAACTGTAAACTCGAGAAAATGGAAGGTATGTCTTCATTTTTCACCCCTCTAGCATAAAGGTAGGCATATAGTATGAATTTAGTAAATATCAATTTAATGGTTAGTTATGTTGGATATCACACATGCTCATGCTCTGTAAGCTCAAATTGGAGGCTGAAAACTTTCAAAAGTACATTTTCTGACCTAAGTGTTTTTCTAACTAAAATGAACACTAGGGTAACCCTGCATCTGTTTTCAGATGTTGATTTCTTTTACTTTTCTGTTGGTCTCACATTCTACTTGTGGTTCTTCAAAGACCAATCAAAGTTCCAACTTATCTCTGAAGATTTCCATACTAACAGTCCAGGGACTTCTTACCTGGTTTCATAATGTCTTTACTATTCATAGGAATTTGTTTTCTACTTTGATCATGTTGACATTTTCCTTGTGTTTATCTCCTTTCCTGAGTAAATAATTCCTGAGAGTGCAAGAACTATAACATAATAATGGACAACAATTTATTTAATACCAAGTACCAAGCAGGTTTTTACTTTATAGCAATATAGTGTAACTCAGAACAAAGTGTTTTGAGTTCTCATAGTGACAATTTTTAAAAAGAAGAAAGAAATTATAGTGGAAGATGTTACTGGCCTTAGGTCACCTAACAAAAAAAATAGGAGATTATGAATATACTGCATGCTCCTTCTGACCTGATGCCTTCTTATAGCACCCCATGCACTTTTCCAACATAATGATCTGTAGTTAATACAACTCTGTAACATTATAAGGTGCCACAGTGTTAGCATACCTTTAGGTCCATATATCCTCTGTGAGAAAAAAAAAAGCAGAAGACTAAAGCCATCAGTGATACCCTAACCCATTTATTTTCACTAGAGATACCTAAGAATCGACTGGTGTTTTTTTCTGAATGTTTTATAACCCTATTTCTTGCATAGTGAACAAAAATGGATAAAGTCTCTTAGAAAAAAAAAGTAGTAGAAGTGCTCACAAGTTTTTTTCATTTTTTATGGTAGTATTTGGAGGATATTTGTATTGTGTGATGAGATAGTAAAATCTTAGAGGAATTTGGGAATAAATATAGAATAACAATTTTCTTTCTTAGAATTTCATAACTTTTGCCTGGGGGAATAAAAAGAAATACTCTGAAATAAAGGCAATACTGAGAAAAAATAATATTCTTTCCCAGGAGAGCATAGGCTCACACAATCCCCAAAAGGAGAAGAGTATCGAATCAAGGATCATTGTGTTTCCAATCCCTTGTGAGTGTTATAAGGTGTTATTTAGTGGGGCAGCTAAACTTTTAAAGTTCTCAGTAAACTCTGAAATTAAGCACACAGTTGAGAAATATATTCTCCACAGTCATAAAATGAGAACAGAACTGTCTTAAAAGTTTGTTATTAAGAATATCTTGAAAGAGATATGGGAACTACCTGTTAAAATCATATAGGATTAAGAGATAAACATAAAATAAAATAAGTATATTAATAAAATCTCAAAGTGATAAACCATTATCATGGCATATTCCAAGTCAGAAATTGTCTTAAAAACTTGAACAAAGGAGACATCAGTTTCTGGTAAATGGATCTTCATTCCCAAAGTAGCTATAGACTGCACAGAGATGATCTTTAGAAGGGAGCACTAAACATCTTTTTGTTCCTACCAGAAGTTGTATTTGCTTTACAGTTACAAATTTTTCTGACATAAAAAACTCAAGGGACTTCAGTGTGCATTGCTCTGTTGTGTTGTGTTTAAGAGTATCATTCCCTTTCCCTAAATTTACCCTGCTAATTTTGAGAACTAACAATAACAAATGCTGGAGGGAAGGTGGCCATAATGGAACACTACTACACTGTTGGTGGGAATGTAAACTTGGTCAACCACTCTGGAAAGCAGTATGGAGGTTCTTCAAAAGCCTAAACATTGCTATGACCCAGCAATTCCATTCCTGAGCATTTATCCAATTGACCACAAACCAGGCCACACTAAAGCTACCAGCACAACCATGTCATTCAGCATTTTTACCATAGCCAAAATACGGAATCAAACCAGATACTCCTCAGTGGACAAATGGATCAAGAAAATATGCTATATATATATATATATATATATATATATATATAGTGAAATTCTATTCTTACATCAGAAGGAATGATATTTCCCCATTCATGGAAATAGAAAGACTTGGAAAAAATTATATTAAGCAAAGTAACCTAGGAATGCCCCCCCAAAAAAAAAACATGGTTTCTTTCATGGGTAGCATTTAGAATGTGTCTATAAATCTACAAGTAAGCACAATGGATGGTAAAAGACAAAAAAATATTCACAGACATGATAAATGAAACAGGACTCTAAACATTCACACATGAGACTAAAGGAGGATATTCTAGTAGAGGATCACAAAGGCTCAAAAGCAATGTGCTTATGATCATACAAAATGATGTTTAACAAAATGAACTCCAAGAAATGGAAACAAGAGGTTTGTTATTTTGTGTGTGGTGGTTAATTTTTCCTCCCCTTTTGTCACTGTTTTTAATTTTCATACTTTTTGTCTTGTATGTAAGTTTATTTATCTTGGGGAGTGGTAATGGGAAGCACAGAAATGGTAGGGCAAATTGTGAACAAATGCAGCCGTGATACTCACTAGACACTACGTTGAAAATGAACGATACAACTTGTGAGGGGCGGGGCTCAAGAGGGAAATAGTTGGAGAAAACAGGGAAGAAGTAACACTGTTCAAAAAGAAATGTACTCATTACCTGACCTATGTAACTATAACCCCTCTGTACATTACCTTTATAATAAAAATAAATAAATTAAGATAAAATAAAATGATGTGTGAAATTAAGCAGAGGCCCTTTAGCAATGCTGATTACTAATTGTTGGGTCTATGGGCAATAGTTGCATGTCAATAGGTTGACTTTTATGAGATAAAGACAGAGGGTGATTAACAAACTTCATTAAATAATAGTACAAATGATAATAAGGTAAAATGAATATGGTCTGTGATGACATTACATTATTATCTACATTGACAGTGTCAGCATTTTCATATAAATGATCTACAGATATAAATATTCTTTTTATTTCTACTATTTTTTTCAGCCAACCCTCTGATCTGCTCTATTTTTTTTCTTTTCTCTGTCCAGTTTCTTCCAGAACCAATGAGAATGGGGAAATCTTTGTACTCCAAAGCCAATAGCATTGCATAGAAAAATAATACCCTGAAGAAGTTAGAATGAAGTGGTTTAATTTGATTTTTTTTAACAATTTATTCTCTTACTCTATTGAAAATGGGCAAAATCAGGAACCAATTCGGAATCCTGATCATTGTTTTAACTGTATATTATCTTCTTAATCCATTCTAGCTAGGAAAAGTTCTCAACGTTTTGTAATTGAGGATCTATTTAGGTAATTGGAAGACTCAAATAAGAAGGAGATACAGAGAAAGCTAGAGGAAATGGGAGAGAGAAAAAATGCACAGAAGCTAGCAAGTAATTGTTCGTCTTACTCCATTCAGAATCACAGGAACAAAATGGGAATCTTGAATTTTGTTCACCATTTCTTTATCCTAATGCCATAGTAGAGATGAGAGATATCACCTCTTGACCTCTTACCTCTCTGCCTGGTGCCCTTTTCTCAAATGCCTTTTCTCAAGCTACAGTGGAATGTGTACTGTGAAGGTGAGATTCACTTTGTTCCTCTCTTAGAGAAACAAAGTTCTGTCCTGTTACTTCCCAAGTTGGTGGCCAGCCATTTGCTGGATGAATCAAGAAATAATGTTTTCTATGTGAAGTATGCTCAGTGGGCTGCCTATGAATTCTTGGTAATGATTACAGTACTTACTCATGAAAACAACCCATGACACATTCTATTTTTCAGTGTACCCTTGTGGGTTAAATTTTCCCAGAAGTTCTATATCTTTGTGAAATAAAAATACGTGCAACATTTATCTCTAAGTAAAGATTCTGGTTCTGAGAAAGAAGAAATGATCACTCACTTTAAATGACTTTAAATTCTGAACTTTAAAAATATGCTATAGGTAACATTGGCATAAACTACAAACAGTTGCTCCTGTTTTGATAGGAAACCTTTGGAGATTTAATTCACTTTTGCTTTGATAAATATTGTTATTTGAAGGTCTTAAAGAATCAAAGTCTTCAATTGTGTTTTAAGTACTTTTAAGTAAATGCTTATATTAAAACTCCTCTTGAATAAGTCAAAAGCACCAGACTTCACTTTTTAAAATATCAGTTATTTCCTGTGATAGTTCAAGTTCCTATGTTTTACTACTTATTATAAAATTTTCCACCATTTAAACTAACTCCCTGGATTATAAAATGCTTAATTTATATACTTTAAGTTGTTTCTCAAAGTTCATTGAGTATCACGATGCAAGAACTTTAAGACTTAACAGGAAACTTACAGAGCAATTTAATTTCTCAAACTCATCTTAGTCATCAATTTGAGATGATATTTTCACTTCTGCGAGAAATATCTAAGTGACTAGAGGACATTAACTTAGAAAATACTGTAATGATAATTCCTCCTTTCAGAGAGAGATACATGAAACTCAAGTAGTTCCATTTTACAATGCCTCAGATAATTAAGTAATTGCTTACAAATAATCACCAGAAATTTAAAACCAAGACTTAACTGATTTGGCAGAATAGTTTAATTGTGAGATCTCATCCCTAAAGATCCTAGGGTCAGGAATACTACATATGTCAACAAAGCAAGAAAAAGTGCCCCCTGTGCTTCCTGCAGGAGGTTTAGCTCTTCTCAGAGATCTGCATCTGTAAGAAGGTCATATCACAGCTGGAGAGGCAAAAACAGCACACTATTCACAGGAATGACTAATGTCTTTTAAGAAGGAATACTGCCTCACTGCATTAGCAGGCTCACAGTTCCTTCATAGTTGATATTTCTAAGTATGGTAAGAGAAAACATGCTTTTCAAAGTATGGTAAAGAAAAACATGCTCTTCAGAGGAAGCAGATGGTGGGAGTATTCTATTCACTAGTTGATCGTCCTCTCACTCACAGGCTAATACCAATCCCATAACATAAAACAAATAATACATAATACAGTCCATCCAGCATCATTAATTTTCATGCCAATGTCAGTTGAGGTCACTTTATCATTTGGAGATTAAATAAATTTAGATTGAGTTCCTTGCCCTGCATCTGGGTACCTAATCACCCCTCAAATATTTCTGTGAATCTTGGAAAGGGCTTACTTATTTGTAGTTATCTATGACTGATAATTCCAATATCAATTGAAGTTGTCCACCAGTTCCGGTCTTGAGCCTTTCACATCTCTGCTCTTTGCCAGTTTACTCAAGTCTTTATCTTGGTTTGTTCTCTAAAAACCTGCACAGGATGTGTCTGCATGGTTAGCACATTTCCCAGTGGGAGTTTGGAATTAGGAGGTCGGCTGAATTCTGCAGTAGGGCAACAAATTTAAAATGTATCCATTTAACAACTATGCAATGGCTACCAATCCCATGGCAGATACTGCATTATAGTCTGGGCTATAAAATCAAATGGATTTCTAAAATTTTTGCTCTAATGAAGTGTAATTTCCAGGGAGAGGTGTGGGCAGGGGAAGTTTCAAACAATCATATGAAATTGCATGTAGAAAGACAGAGCATGATAAGGAGGCGTAGAAGATTATTTAGATTACTAGTCAAAGTTAACTTCTCTGGTGATACTTGAGCTAAGTTTTGAAGGAAGTCAGAGAAGACAGGGACACAAGCTTGAAACACAGATGTGTGAACATATTTGGCTTGTCTAACAAATCAACAGGAGGCCACCGAGGCCAGAAGGGAGTATACAAGGTCAAGGAGAAGTCACACAGATGGATACAATCTTCTGGGTTAGAGATTTTAGAAAAGGTATATAACAAACTATTGTCAGAGTTTGTTGAGTGAACTTTAGAATAATAAAGATCTGATATTATCTCTTAGTAACAATTCTTGATTACTGTAATGGTGCCTGAATGCCACACCATCTCTTCCCTTCATCATTGTACATGTTCCTCTTGTCTCTCAAGTCCTTCATGATGGGGCTGAGTTAGGCTTTAACACATGCTTTTCTGGTGGAAAAGGTTACCAGTTTCCATCTCTCTCACCATTGTCATCCTTAATGGCAAAACAGAGCAAAAACAAACAACAAAAAGCATCTTTTAGCATTGCGTCAATTATCTAACTGCATGTCTGTGTCTTTTGTAAATCAGTGTCTTGCAATGGCTGTTCACATTTGCTCTAGAGATGAAGGATCTGCGCATCACATCACATATGCCTGTAATACAGGTCATAACAAATGTGCAGCTTTACCTGAACATACATTTGATGCCAATCATTTCACCTGAGACGAAAAGTAGGAGTTTGGGGTATATTTTTTTAATATGAAAGGCAAATAAGCATGTTTTGCTTATTTTTCCAGCTCTTTGTGCACAGAATTTTTAAAGTGACTGTTAGGAAGTCTTATAAACTTGGAAATCCCAATATTTATTTGTGTAACTATGTGGAAACATTGTTCTATATATAAAATCTAAAGTCATGTTAGTTTCAGGTTTTCTTTTCTTTTCTTTCTTTTTTTTTTTTTTTGGTTAGCTCAAGACAAGTGCTCTACCGCTTGACCCACAGCGCTTGAGCCACAGTGCCACTTCCGGTTTTCTAGTGGTTTATTGGAGATGAGTCTCACTGATTTTCCTGCCTGGGCTGGCTTTGAACCATGATCCTCACATCTCAGCCTCCTGAGTAGCTAGGATTACAGGTGTGAGCCACCACGCCTGGCTTTCCTTATCTATTAATAAAGATCCTGTTCTAGTTTAATAAGTATCTTAAAAAAAAAGCTGGGAGATTATGTGAGTCATATCAAAGATGTAGGGACAGAAACATCAAGAGATGTGAAGATTGGGCCAACTACTGGAGAATTTCCAAGTGCAGATAATAGAAATAGGTGTAGATAATAAAACAAAGGGGTAGAGGGATGATGAAGATGCCTATACCCAAAAGTCCTCCTGAAAGATCGAAGGAAACAAAAATATAATCAGAGAGCTCAGAATTAAAATGTAGACTCCATTTAAAAAGACCAGAGAAACATCAACAATAGATGATTTGAGCTATTAAATAGAGAATCAAGGTAGGAATACAAGCATGGTAAAATGATAAACCAGTCCATAGTCCTTACACAATATAAGATGCTGTTGGGTTCGGTAAAAAGTTCATATTCCAAATCATTCAAATATTATAGTATTGGCTTTTATACTGTCATAGTATATTCATAATCTAGTCATATATGTTGAGGAAGATATAGGGGAAATTAATCGCAAGTTTGAAATTATACTTATTGGTGAGTTATAGTAAGATTAAAAACCTCTTATTAGAATAGTTACTATTCTAAGAATGACTCAGGAAGATGTTTCCTGAGTTAATACATTAGGAATTTATATTTTAATGGAAGATGGACCTTGTAGAATAAAAAATGCTTTACAAATCATTACATACATTAATTCTGTTACTGAAATAGCTAAACATTAATGTCTAGTCTGGAGTTTTATTGGAAGACCAAATATAAAACGTTAGTGAATTGGTTTTCAAATGAAAATTTCTACTGCCTAGCACAGTAATTTGTATAACATTTTTTCAAAGAAATGTGGTAATATTTTTGTCCTCTAAAAATAAACATTTTATAGATTAAATGGCTGCAATGGAAGAAATAAAGGCTGTATCCAGAGAAACAGAGATCGGTTAAATAAACCACACCCTGGGTCTAGAGTGCTTCTCAGAGCTAAGATGAAGACAAAGACATTGAATGCTGTTGATAACTCTATACTACTGAGTTGTCCATAACAAAAAGAAGTTTTTCACAGTAGATGGAAAAAGACGTTATTTAAAAATTGTTTTACTTACTCCAAAGAAAATTATTCAGCCTCACTCCATGGTAGACACAATAGTGAGGATTATAGAGACGTAGTCCAAAAGTAATAATAACCGTAGGTCCTATCCTATCTGCTATTTATATATGTGACTCTCATTCCTAGAATTGTACTGAAGTCCTAGCTATGCTTTAGATAACAGTGAAGCTATATAACTTGTGAGGCTCTATGACAGGTTGGTTTTGTTGTTGTTATTGTTGTTTCATTTTGGTAGTATTGGGATTTGTGCTCATTGCTTGACAATTGCTAGGCAGGTGCTCTACCACTTAAGCCAAGAATCCAACCCATAAAGCTCCATTCTAAACTGTGATCTAGCTTTTGTGTGATTTTTTAAACAACTTGTTCAGGGAATTGAGTAATCCCTTGGAGAGGCCGTTGTTAGAGGAATAAACAGCTAGCTTGAGGCAGCAAGCTTTACTTGTGCCAGAGTCAACTTATAGAAATAGATCTTTGAGTCTAGCCCCAATCAGTCTTCTCAGCTGACACCACATGAAGACATAAGATTAGCCTCTGTTGCAGATTCATGACCAAAACAGATAACTGTTATGTATTAAGACTCTGTTTGGGGATGGCTTATTGCTAGCTAATTGGAATGTTTACACTAGCTAGCTGGAATAATGAAAAGTTAGTCCAATTTACCTCTGTTTATAGTAAATGATAGCTAAAATCAAATTAGCAGTTATAATTTAATATGTATATTGTAATAACAGAGCTATATTAATTTACTGTCATATTTAGAGAGAAATGGCATATTTTAAAGATAATATGTTTTGACTTGGAAAAAATTATATTAAGTGAAGTAAGCCAGGCCCAAAGAAACATAGGTCCCATGGTTTCCCTTATTTGCAATATCTAGTATATGTATGAGTCAAGCGGAAAAGGTCAGATAATGTGATGTCAGGAAAATGAACCCTTAGATATGTATTTTAATGTTTTTTCTTTCATGCAAGTGTTTCTAACGCATTTATAAGACTATCTCTTTGTTGCTTTGTATGTCCCTCCCCCACAGTATAACCCCTGCTTTCACTATATTTGATGTCAGTATAACTTGTGGAGGAGAGGGGGAAAAAACAGTTGTTTAAGGATACAGGTGGACCTGATGCAACAAAGAGAAGTATAAGTTGTCATGTCCAAAACGAGCTTTACAACGTCGGTCGGGGGGGGGGGAAAAGGGGGGGGAGGAGAAGGGTTGGGATTGGGGGGGAGGGGGGAAGCTGGGAAGGGATGTGAAGGGTAAACCAAAGGAGGAGGCTGCAATGCTTGGTAAGAAATATATGCATTATCCTGGCCATGTAATTGTAACCCCTCTGTACAGTATGTTCACAAATAAAAAAAAATAAATAAATTTTAAAAAAAAGATAATATGTTTTGCTAATCATCTATGTGGTGATAGGGATGAAGAACATAGGACAAAAAGAAAAATGAAGAAATATGCAAAAGCTGAATGAAATCAGGCCTGCAAAGTTTCAATTGTCATCCTGAAACAGTAGATGTAAAAGCATATTGTAATTGGTTTAGGATTTGGTCCAATTTGCATTTCAGGGAAAGTGAGACTGGAAGAAGGCAAAAGTGGGTATTATTTAGGTAGTAAAGATCTAATCCTCTACCTATAGCTTCAACTCCATCATTTCAGATATCAGAACAAAAGCTTTGGAGGCATTTCTAACTCCTTTAACAATTTCTGTCTAATCTACATGAAAATCATATTACATCTACCTTTAAACTAGACTGGAATTTGTCTCCCCGTATTTACTTTTGCCACACCTAAAACAAGATCTACTCTCTAAACAGATCACTCTAAATGAAGATTTAAAAACTTAGATCAGGGCTGGGAAGGTGGCTCAGTGGTAGAGTGCTTGCCTTGCATTCCTGAGGCCCTGGGTTCGATTCCTCAGCACCACATAAGCAAAAAGAAAAAAGCCAGAAGTAGCGCTGTGGCTCAAGTGGTAGAGCGCTAGCCTTGAGCTGAAGAGCTGAGGGACAGCTCCCAGGCCCAGAGTTCAGGCCCCACAACTGGACCCCCCCAAAAAAACAATAAAAAGTAAATAAATAAATGAAAATAAAAAATCAGTTTACCCTCTGCCTAAAACCATAGAGTACCACCTAGGACTTGTTGAAAACAAAAATCAAGTTTCATTAAATGACCAAGAGGTGGATATAATTTGGTCTCTTGTTTTCTCTCTGATTCTATCCTAAACTCTTGTCCTTGTGGATCATTTTCATTTAAGTTTTATCCCAAATTATCAACAAACCAGAAACATTACTGTCTGGAAAGACTTCCTGCAGAAAGCACTATGACTGATTCAATTTCTTCATACTTTTTGGTCAAATCTCACCTATTTAAAACTAAAATTAACAGTCCCTTCATTTATTGGCCCTTATACACCCTTCTTCCTCTATGTTTTTTTTTTTTGGCTCAAAACATGTAGCAATTTATAACATGCTAATTCACTTACTTCTTTATTATGCCTATTTTTTCATTTTCTATCTTCACTGCAGTTGTTTTTCATTCTTGGTTGAAGGTAAGGACTACTTGAGCAAGAATCATTGCCCATCCATATAGTATTTTCTTAAAATGTATTGAGCACATACAGTACATATAAGTACTGGTTGAATAAATGAATAAGTGCTAGAACTCTCATCATTCTTCCTATCACATCTTTTCTAGTTTAACACAGCTTTTGTTTGTCCTTTTCTCTACTGAAATTCTATGACTGCATTGTTTGCATTTTCCTTTACTTCTTCCCACTATTGCTGTCATTGAAATTTAATCAACTGTCAAGGTCACCTTGGCTTCTCAGCCAGATCAAATACCAGACAGAGCATTCCAAATATGAGTGCACATGTCATTCTAGTAAGGAAAGTAGGAGTGGCCTACCTGAAACATCAAAATTTAAGTGGCTTATTCAAGGTCACTTTTTCAATCAATGGTGAATAACCAGTACTTTAAAGGGCAGGATTTAAATTCAACATATTTCTAGGAATGGGTCAGATGATGAATTGTTCCTTGAATAATATGAAAGAAGGGGTGGATGACTTAAAAACCTAACATTAAAGTGAAGGAAAAGTAGTCGTTTCATCTGATATACCAAAACTTTATTGGGGTTCAATCATTTAGCACCTCCTGGTCTTGGACCAAGTGTGTGCTTGTTTCCATAATGAAGGATACCTTCTAACTTAGCAAGAAACTCATGTTTTCTGCCTAAAGGCAACCACTTAACATTGATTGAGTCTGCCTTCATGGCTTCCAGCTCATTTTTATGGTTTGCAATTTGCCCTTGCTTTACTCAAGTCGACCTGAAATTCTTTTTTCCTCCTTAACTGACTGTCTTAAAAATCTTTAAGCTTCAAATTTAGGTAGAGAGGACCAGACACAGACATTAAAAATGTTGCCATGCATTATATTAAATCATGTAAGAAGAGTGTTCAGCATGTGTTCCGTACGTGCAAATTTAAACCACAGTGAGTTGTCCCATTCTTACTAAAGTGGCAGAAATATAAAAGAACAACATAACAAATTGCAGAATTGAGAAGAATGGGAATGGATCGGGAGGGGCATTGAAACAATCCCTCACACAGATCATACAATAAAGCGCTGATGCTGATGCTATGTAGTTTGGTAGTCTCTATGTTCTATTAGGCAAAATGACTTCTTTAAAATAGAACACAAGGCACCCCCATGTGTCACTGCCTTTTTTATTGCCGGTCTTGGCCTGATTTGCCACATCACAAAATGCAAATTACTTGTAGTCTCATAATGTGTACTGCTGGGTATTTCCTACCTCATATTTTTGGTCAGGACTTTCTTCTTAGAGGAAATATTCTCTTCCTTTCTTTATACCTTTGCAGAAAACAGTTCAGCTTTGCCCCTGAAAATATCTCTTTATCGTTTACAGAAATTCAGAGTGGATTGTTACTCTTCCTCAGGAATGTGTGTCTCTCTCCATCATTGCTTTTACCATATGGTGAAAACCATATGGGTCCATTACCTTCTTAAGTCTTTCTCTCCGACCACATTGAGTTTCTTTGATTAAAAAAAAAAAAAAAGAAGTCTTGCCAGGTGCTGATGACTCACCCTGTAATTCTAGACTGAGATCTGAGGACTGAGGAAAGTGCATGGGACTTTTATCTAAACCTAGCCACCAAACAGCAGGCAGTGGAGTTGTGGCTGGAATGTTAGAGTATTAATTTCAAGCAAATAGCTCAGAGACAGCTCCTATGCCCTGAGTTCAAGTCCAAGGAACAACACATGTGCACTCATACACACACACACACACACACACACACACACACACACACACACACACGTCTTATTTATGTTTATAATCACAGTCTATGCTGAAAGAACAAAAATGAGCAAACAATTTCTCACTTTATCCATGTGTTAACAGTCAAAAGAATGGCTTTCAGATTTCTAATAAATGGTCTGCGTCTACGTACCTGTCCATGGGGCTGCAGCCAGCATTAATATTGAAGTGGTAGGTAATGGCCAATTTCATTTCCTCTGTAATGGAAATTGATGGAAGGAAACTTTCTCATGGATAATTAGATTGATTTTAGTTTTACCACTTTAATAGCCAGACAATTCTTGAAAGTGATTGTTGTAATTACAGAACGGCAAGCTGATACAGAAAGTCATTCTTTATTTTTCTTTCTTCACTCTAGACTCAAGGGGCAGGTAGGAAAAATATACATTAATTTTCCCCCTTTTGCTACACATTCTCTGCATACCTTCCTTGTTTTAAACTAACATTTTTATGAGTGTTAATTGAAACTATAAGGGACAGAGAATCTATCATTGTGCCAAGAAAATTTCATTTAATACCTATAATGCACATATCTTTGACTATAATGTGATATGCCAAGTAACATAAGGTCAGAGTCTAGCTGACGTTCCGGAAACTTACACTAAAGTTGACTAAAAAGAAAGGTTGATATTAATGAGATGACCCCTTTCCTGAAATTCTTCAGTCTGCTCTCTAGCCAGGTAGAAGATCCTCTAAGTCTCCCTTTCCTTCCTTGGAAGCAAGTGTCACGTGAAGTATCTTCTCAACACTGAAATTTGAAGCAGATAGCTACACAGTCTAAGAGGATATCAGAAGATAAGAGGCAGGGAAGGGGGCAGGTGGGGGGGGTGGCCGGGGAAATGGGAAACGGGAAGGGATGGGAAGGGGAAACAAAGGAGGAGGCAACAATGCTTGATAAGAAATGTACTCATTACTTTGCTCATGTAATTGTAACCCCTTTATACGGTATTTTCACAATTAAAAAAAAAAGAAGATAAGAGGATATTTGTCATTTATCTGTGATATCTGAAATAGGTAGAGTCATTCATTGTAATTAGTTCATTCAGTCCCTAGAGTACTGAGAAAATAAATGCTGGCACCAAAACCATAATCAATAATTTTATATGACTGTGGTGTTCTGGTTGCTATTAAAATTTTAGTTAAAACATTCTTACCTATCTTTCCTATTTAACATGATACAAAAAAAGGAAAAATATAGTTTATGAAGGAGTTTATACCCTCTCTTTGTTTTGGGAAACAAAACAAATAGGGGAGGGAAAACAAGAAGCTCACTTAAAACCAGTAAAATGGATTCA
This sequence comes from Dipodomys ordii, assembly GCF_000151885.1. Lineage (NCBI taxonomy): Eukaryota > Metazoa > Chordata > Mammalia > Rodentia > Heteromyidae > Dipodomys > Dipodomys ordii. Next base: position 21,952,154 of record NW_012267224.1, read on the forward strand.
GTGAATATAAATGAGAATAAAAATTCCAATATAGGACAGTGAGATATCCTGGAAGATAAAGTTTATAATCTCCATTGTTCTTGGCTGGCTGTCTTGCATATTGTTAGTGCCTAGCAAATGTTTGCTAAGTGGAATTTAATTGATTTCCAAGCACTATTTCTGAGTTTCAAAACTGTTCATGAGTCAGTCTCAGAAAGGAATAGGTTGATTTAGGCATCAAATTTTGTATTGGCATATTACAAATATAGTTCATAAACCATGTAATACCTCATTAAAGCCAATTCTATGTGGGTTTTAGTGAACCGGCGTGCAAAAGCACAGATCTCTTTTCTCCACACAAGGACCATACTTTTGTTTAAATGCGTTTTGTTATTGTAAAAATACTGTACAGAGGGGTTACAGTGATGTGAGCATTTCCTATCAAGCATTGTTACCTCTTCCTTTGCTTTTTCCCTACCCACCTCCCTCCCACCTCCACAGCTACACTCCTCCCGCCCCCCGCCCTCCCTTCCCTCCTCACCGCCTAAACTGTAAAGTTCATTTTTCAACACAGTGTCTTGTTCATCTCATAGTTACAATGGGTCAAACTGTATCCCTATTTAAGCATTTTGTTTTTTCCCTTCCCCTCCCCAAGCTAGAGAAGTGTATACACAAGATTCAGGGCACCAACATCAAATACAGTGAAAAGAGGGCGTATACCGTGGGGGAGGAACATACAAAGAAACAAAAAAAAAAATCACTTGGTACATTATAAATACATTAAGAACAATAGCAAGAAAGAAAAAAAACATTTGTGCCCCTATCAACTTGTCCTCTTTATTATCATTAGTCAAAGGTGAGAACAGGAAATCTCAAACTTACAAATAAAATGAGATTTTTAAGAAATAAAATAAATAACAATGTCTAGGAATAGAAACACTTGAACCTAATATAATTAGTTTTTACCCAGGTTCTCTTCAGCTCTCTAGCACTCTACCACTTGAGCCACAGAACCACTTCAGGCTTTTTCTGCTTATTTGGTGCTGAGAAACCAAACCCAGGGCCTCATGCATACAAGGCAAGCAATCTACCACTGAGCCACCTTCCCAACCCCTTCTTTTCTTTTTTTTTTGGGGGGGGGTTCGGTCATGGGGCCTGAACTCTGGGCCTGGGCCCTGTCCCTCAGCTCTTCAGCTCAAGGCTAGCACTCTACCACTTGAGCCACGGCGCCACTTTCGGATTTTTTCTTTTTGCTTATGTGGTGCTGAGGAATCAAACCCAGGGCCTCTGGCATGCAAGGCAAGCGCTCTACCACTGAGCCACCTTCCCAGCCCCCAACCCCTTATTTTCTTTCTTGTAAATGAATTATTTCAAGTCTTTTTTAAATACTTGGTATGATCTTTAAGTAGTTTTACAAAAGAGTGACCATTAAAGCAGTGTATAAATACAATACATCTTGATCAATGACACCCCTTCCAACATTCTCACCCATTCCTTCCACCCATGGCTTCCCTCACTCTTCTTAATTGTATAAGATTTACATTGAATTAGTTTTCTAAAATTTGTAATTGTTATTGTAAAGGTGATGTACAGAGCTGTTACAGTTATGTAAGTCAGGTTAAAAAGTACATTTCTTAGGGGACAATGTCACCTTTTCCCTCACTATCTCCCAGTTTTTTCCTCCCATTCCCATTTACAAGTTGTATGGTTCATTTTCAGCATAGTATCCAGTGAGTACTATTGCTGTATTTTTATACCCTCTGTCCCTCTATTTATATTTTCCAAAGACATATAAACCAACAGAATAAAAATTAAAGCAAACAAAAACAGCGAAAAAGCAAAAAGCTTGTTTCCAGTTCCTGGAATTCATTTTGATAATTTGTATGGTTAGATACACATAGGCATTGTGCCTTTCTGTTCCTCTCCTAAGAGTATTCTTTCGTCTCTGTGTGTGATTGTCTAGAGACCTGTATAATTTATTATGTCCCAGTGTATTTTAAATCTACCATCTACATAATTGGCTATTGTGAATAGTGCTGGCTATAATCCACCTTGATGTGCAAGTGTCTTTATCATACCCTGGCTTATGATGTTCTGGGTAGATGCCCAGAAGGAGTATGGTTAGGCCATAAGGAAGATCTATTATGTTTAGTGTTTTGAAGAAATGTCTACACTGCTGTCCAGAGTGGTGCACCAGTTTACATTCCCACTGTAATGCCAAGGTCGCAGGACCCCCCACAAGAAGACCACTAAGAGTCAGACTCTACAGCTGTTTTATTTAAATGGGCTACAGCTCGAGCCTCATCCTACACTCTGACACAGTGGAGCCTGGAGGAGAGCCCCGAGCTAAGGATTTGCAGGTCTTATATAGGCACACAACCAACCAGGTGTTTTGATTACCACCACGTGTTGCTTTGCTAGACAGAAACAAGCAACACGTGGTAGTCACTTCCTCAAACTTTAACCTTTCACCACCATCAGTGTAATAGGGTTTCATTTTCATGACAGCCCTGCCAACATTTGTTGTTTGAATTTACAATGTTGGTCAATTTAATTGAGATGAGATGGAATCTCAGAGTTGTTTTGATTTGCATTTCTCTTATGGCCAGGGATGATAAGTATTTCTTCATGTGTTTCTTTGCCATTCTTACCGTTTCTTCTGAGAAGTCTCTCCTTTAGCAACCCTGCCTATTTAGCAACTGGTTTATTAGGTTTAGGTGGGTTAGTTTCTTGAGCCCTTCTATATTGGATATTAGGCGTTTGCGTGCTATGTTGCTGGTAAAGATCTTCTCCCAGTCCATTGCCTATCTTTCAAATTTAGTAAAACTGTGTCCTTTGCTGTGCAGAAACTTTTTAGTGTAGATTGAATTCTTGACTGCTCTATTTTCTATTAGCTATGTGGCCTTAGGATGTCAATGGTTTTTTATTTTTATCCTTTGAGTTTAAAGATTGTAGCATTATTACCACTGATGTTTTGTAAGTATCAAATAAGATCACATGTCTCTATCTATGTATGTGTGTGTATATGTGTGTGTATTGACAGTAATCAATGCTTGATATTATTTATAAATGATAGACAAATAGCTCAAAAAGTACAATAATTTGTCTGTATTATTAAATTTTTTCCTTTAATTGAAAAGGGAACGCTGGGTGCCAGTGGATCATGCCTGTAACCCTAATTACTCAGCAGGCCTTGAGATCTGAGAATCACAGTTTGAAACCAACCCAGGCAGGAAAGTCTGTGAGACTTTCATTTCCAATTAATCACCACCAAACCAGAAGTGGTGCAGTAGCTGAAGGTGATAGGGCACTAGTCTTGAACAAAACACTCATGGACAGTTGCCAGGCCCTAAGTTCAAGCCCCCACGACTGACAAAAAATATAAATACATAAAATAAAAAATGAAATAGCGAGAAGTTAAACTCAGATGAACAATGGCTTCTTTACCTCTCTGAAGACCTTAAAAACCAAAATGTAATGAACATGTCTAAACGAGGTATTTGTCAACATAGATGGTATCAAGCAAGAAGAGCTATAGGCCATTCTAGGTGTAGGAGAGGAAGGCACTAAAGTATCTAAGACGTACAGCTTCTCTGACTGCCAAGAATCAACCATCACTTTCTTCAGCAGGCCATGACAGAATCCCATTTTAGATTTATTAATTCAGATGCATATTTCTTTCCCTTGGACAAGCTACTTTAGGGTCCTAACTATCTAACAAATAGCTCTGTTCTTCTTAAATTGAATTAAATGAGAAATAAAGAAAATATGTGAAATAGAGACAGTTACTATTTCATTGCAAAGAAAGTGAATTTTGAAGAATATAGTTTATACTTGTTAACAAGTAGATTTTCTAAAAAACTCTCTTACAAACCACTCAGAATAATGTTTGACCAAGAATCTTTGTAACCCATTGTCCAGTCAATTTGCCACATAAAATTATTCATCACAGTTGGCCTTATCCCCAATAATAAAAGTCATTATATTATATGGTAATGATTTAATAAATTCCCTGTTATAATGTTAGCTTTGTTGAAGGAAAACATTAATTAGTTGACTATTAGGACTGCAGTGCAATGGCACAATAAATGAATTAGGTACTCTGTAGATAGTTTACATAATTAAATAAATGGCTTTCTACCTACTTAGTTCTCTTGACTATATCCAATCTATGACATCGTATACACCAAACTGTTAAACTGTTACAAATCTCAGAGGTATGGTTCTAATGCTAAAATGCATGTATAGCAAGTAAAAGGCCCTGAGTCCAAAACTTCAGTACTGAAAAAAAATGCAACAATAAAAACAACAAAAAACGTACTTCCCTTTGCGTGTTGCTAGCTTATTAACAGGCTAGAATGCCTAAATTCACATGGAACTTCTGTGTCAGCTCACATGAGTAAACAAGGAAAGATGGTTTATATATAATAAACATTTAAGTTATATATACAAATTATTGTATATAAATATATTTACATTATATATACATAATTAAAAAATATATTGTTAAGGTGATGTACTGAAATGTTACAGTTATAAAAGTAAGGTAGTGAGTATATTTCTTGTCAAACTCGTTACCCCCTCCCTCATTTTTCTCCCACTTCCCCTCCCCCCCAACTCACTCACTCCCCTGCAGTTGTACAGATCATTTCCAACATCTTGTCCTGTGAGTATCACTATTGCATTGCTTCCCCTTGTCCTTTGTTTCTACATTTTGTTGTTCCCCCTCCCTTCCCTAATACAGATAAACATATATACAATATCCAGGATACCAAAATCAAATACAGTAACAACAGGGGATAAACCATAAGGGGAGGAAGTACACAAAAGAAACAAGAAACCACATAGTACTTTAAAAACAATAATAGCAACAGCAACAGCAACAAAGAAAAACCTCTATGTCCATGTCTTGGAGTTAATTTCACTTATCATCATCTTATATGGTCATATGTACATGGTTATTGAGCTATTTTCTCATCTGCTTGGGATATCTTAGACATATACTAATTACTACAAATGAGGGAAACTATGGAACCTATGCTCTTTGGGCAGTATCATTCTTTCTGATGGAAGCAAAGAAAGGTTGGACAAATTGGATTGCATTAATCTGCAGAGCTTCTGCATGGCAAAGGACATAGTTAGCAAGACATATAGAAAGCCTACAGATTGGGAGAAGATCTTGATCTTCATAGCCATACAACAGACAAGGGTCTCATATCTAAAATATACTTAGAACTCAAAAAATTAAATCCCCCTAAAACAAATCTTCAAATAAACAATATTCATTAATAAGTGGTCTAAAGACTTAAAGAGAGACTTCTCTAAAAAGGAAATAAGAATGGCCAATAGACACACGAAGAAATGCTCAACTTCTCTGGCCTTAATAGAAATGCAACACTGAGATTCCACTTCATCCCAGTTTGAATGGCTATAATCAAGAAATCTAATAACAACAGATGCTGGAGGGGATGTGGCCAAAAGGGAACCCTACTACATTTTTGGTGGGAGTGTAAACTTTTCCAACCACTCTGAAAGCAGTATGGAGTGTCCTCAAAAGACTTCACGTAGAGCTCCCCTATGATCCAGCATTTCCACTTCTGGGCATTTACCAAATGATCACAAACAAGGGCCATACTAAAGTTCCCAGCACAATCATGTTCATTGCAGCATTATTTACCATAGCTAAGATTTGGAACCAACCCAGATGCCCCTCAGTAGATGAATGGATCAAGGAAATGTGGTGGTGGTGGTGGTGGTGGTGGTGGTGGTGTGTGTGTGTGTGTGTATTTATCTATATGTCCACACAAATATGCACACAATGGAATTCTATCCTTCCATCAGAAGGAATAAATAAATTATATATAGATCAATTCAATATATAACATATTAACATACACCTATATCAATATAGACTGAATTGTGCCTACACACACATACTCTTCTGTCATAGCTCTCATCCCCAATGTCACTGTTTCTTGGACTTTAACCTCTTAAGGATGTAATTAAGATTAAATGATGTTGTAAGGGTGAGGCTTAGCTGTTATAAAAATTGCAAGAGAACTGGAGCTGGAGCTCAATGTCAGAGCACTGAGCATGTACAAGGCTCTGAGTTTGCACCTCACTCAGAAGAACAAGAAAGACTAAAGATCTTGCTTTCTCAATGAGCACATACTATAAAAGTCATGTCAGGACACAGCAACAACCTGGCTTGTAAATAGGATCTTGGTTTACTTTCTTACAGTTTTGGAGGCAGCAAGACTTCAGAAATGTGATAAAATAAATTCCTATTGAGCCGGGTGCTGGTGGCTCACGCCTGTAATCCTAGCTACTCAGGAGGCTGAGATCTGAGGATCATGGTTCAAAGCCAACCCGGGCAGGAAAGACCATGAGACTCCTATCTCCAATAAACCACCAGAAAACTGGAAGTGGTGCTATAGCTCAAATGGTAGAGCACTCGCCTTGAGCTGAAGAGCTGAAGAGCTGAAGGATAGCACCCAGGCCCAGAGTTCAAGCCCCATGACTGACAAAAAAAATCCTATTGTTTAATTCACACCATCTCTGATGTTTTGTATGGCAGTCTGAACAGACAATAGCTTGTATTAGTACATCTCAGTATAATTTTAGTAGATGTATATAATAAATATGAGTTTCTACTTTTGTAATATCTATGTTAGCACTGCTATGGTGTAATCTAAAGTAATGTACTTTTGAAAAATGTACTTTTGAAAAATCATGAAGTCTAAATACTACACACCACTCAGTTAAATATAGCATGTCTGTGAGAAAATATAAAGAATTTGATATGCAAAAGAGATAACATTCTTTATTAAATGTTCATGAAACTACTTCATTAAAATTGTAAATCTGTCCAATAATAAATTAAATGTCCATTATCATAATTACTATCTAGCACAATGTTATGTTGATGTAATAGCTAAAGCCAGTACATGACTAAAATGCAGTGGATGTCATCCTAATTGTACATGATTATAATTATAATAACTTCAATTTGATGCATTATCTTTTTATGAATTCATTGCATAGTATTTATATTATCATCTTTCCTAGATAATAAATCCCATTGCATTGCAATGGGATTTATTTGCTTTAGAAAGTTTTGTCTTTGTCTTGGTGAAGGTAAATAATTGGCAGCCTTCCTAATAGGGTCTAGAAGACAAATGTCAACTGTTCAAAATAGATTTTCCTCATGCTTCTCTATGTAGTGCTTTGTCTTGAATAACAATGAAATCACTGACCCTTTAAAGAATAGCACTGGGATGGAATGTAGCTCAGTGCCAAAGCACTTGCCAAGCAAGTACAATGTCCTAGGTTCAATCCCCAGTACCAAAACATAGATAGATAGATAGATAGATAGATAGATAGATAGATAGATAGATAGATAGATACATAGATACATAGGTAGATAGATAGATAGATAGATAGATAGATAGATAGATAGATAGATAGATAGATAGATAGATAGATAGATAGATAGATAGATAGAGTTAAATAACAGCATTGTAGTCAGTCCCTGTTAGTGAGTGCAGATATGACAACCAAATGATGATCTCTGTTTCGGCTGTAGAGTCATAACATAAACATAATCTCATCTGAAATCAGACCTTACATGCTGAGATCCCTGATTCTATGCCAAAGCCTACTGACACCACTCCACTGAGGAATTTGAAATGGTTCTTTATTCTGTTTTATCACCTGTTCTTTATCACCATCAACGTTGTAGATGCCTCTGGCTCCTTTGTATACATATGTCAGAACACCGAAAGAACATTTGAATTCCCTAATGAAAATTCATGTTATTTCAGGAATTTTCCAAGGTCATAAATGAGAGCATGATAAGACAACAGAATGCTGCCTACTTCCAGGATGTCAGTAACCTGTGGCATTCTTTTTTTATACATATTTTTATTGTAAAGATACTGTACAGAGGGAGTATATCTAAGTATCTAAATGAGATATAACCTTACTTATAGCTGAAAGGCATACACTTGTTGGGTGCTGGTGGCTCACGCCTGTAATCCTAGCTACTCGGGAAGCTTGAGATCTGAGGATCATGATTGAAACTAGCCTGGCAGGAAAGGCTGTGAGCTCTAAGTGAGGTTATATCTTCATTAATTTATCACTATCTGAAAATATTGTAAGCTAAACCTAATGTACAGGAAGAGCCACCATAAAACCACTGCAGATCCCCTGTAGAATATCAGTTTATCCCTTGCTGATTGTCTGTCAGCTGGATTTACTGTTCACTGCCCTACCCAGAATCCCTACTTAGAATGATGAAATATTATCATACCATGTTCAAATTCCAATTTCTACCAAATAACTTCTGTCCCATTGCTTTGTGAAAATGCCAAAACATCTTAAGATGAGTCCATGCATGGATCATAAATGTAAAATAAATAATTATACATAAACATTATAAACACTAATACTTATGTGTTATGTGGATTTTTTAAGGTAATTTTATTGTCAAGGTGATGTATATAGGGGTTACATTTACATATGTAAGGTAGTGTGTACATATCTTGTAGAAGATTGTTACCCTCTCCTTCATTTTTCTCCCATTTTTCCTCCCTCCAATCCCCCCCAAGTTGTAAAGTTTATTTCCAACATATTATCTTGTGAGTATTGCTGTTGCATTGCTCACCTTTTGTCCTTTGTCTCACCATTTTGTAGTTCCCCTTCCCTTATTCAGATAAACGTATATGCAATACACAGAGTACCAAAATCAAATACACTGACAACAAGGGATAAACCATAGGGGAATAAAGGAAAAAAAGTGAAAGAAAAAAGAAAGAACTTCATATACCAGCACAACTGTGTTCATTGCAACATTATTCACCATAGCTAAGGTATGGAACCAACCCAGATATCCCTCAGTAGATGAGTGGGTCAAGAAAGTGTGGTATGTATACACAATGAAATTCTATGCTTCCATCAGAAAGAATGGCATTGCCCCATTCATAAGGAAATGGAAAGATTTAGAAAAAATCATATTAAGTGAAGTAAGCCAGACCCAAAGAAACATAGGCTCCATGGTAATTTGTAATAATGGTATTTGTAATAATAAGTATATGTCTAGGATAGTTCTAGCAGAGGATTACAATTGCTGAATAGATGTGTACATATGACCATATAAGCTGATGCTAAGCAAAATGAAACTCCAAGATATGTTATGTGAATTTCTGATGCTGATGCTGTGAAAGGAGATACATAATGAGCTCTGATATTTGAAAAGCAACTGACTTAGTCTAAGGGAGTAAACAGTATCATGTATGAATTAACATATCATCTATGAATTAGTTAGTGACTAATTTAAGTAGAAAAGTTACATTTAAGTACTGAGAACTGAATTTTGTTTTTTATTGTGAACATACTGTACAGAGGGGTTACAATTACATGGGCAGGATAATGCATACATTTCTTACCAAGTAATGCGTACATTTCTTATCAAGCATTGCAGCCTCCTCCTTTGTTTACCCTTCACATCCCTTCCCAGCCTCCCCCCTGAGAACTGAATTTTGTAGTTAATTTAAAACTCAATCCCCATTCTTCATTCTCTATTTTCAGCCGGCATTAATTCCTCCCAAATTCTGTAAGAACATTGAATACAGAGAGACCTGAGACTTTGTCTCTTCAACCTTTCTCTTCTTTTTACAATTTTGCCAATTGGCTCAACTTTTCCTTGCTCATCAAAACAAGAATTAGTTAATAAGGAAGTTTGAAGAGTATAAATCATTACTTCGGACAATATAAAAGTTTACTAAGAGACAACGATAGGACAACAATATGCTGATTAATGAATTTCTTAGAATGTCCCATTTTTAAGTAAAGATCCTGTCAATTTCCCTTATTCAGCAGAACTAAGTTCAGGTAAATTCTCACCTTAATTAATGGGGTTTCCTTTAAAAATGCCAAAAAAAATGAGAGTAAAAAGATTGAGAAGTAATTAAGCGCTAATTTTTCAGAGTTAAAATTAGTGTGAATTATATGCAAATTTGAAAATATCATCGGAAAAAGATTTTTTTTGCCCTCTGTGAAATTCCTGGTGCCATTTTCTAAATGTATTTTGTGTTGTATTTCGGGAGTCTAGGTGGTCCTCTGGGCAGAGAGGCCGCTGTCATTTCAGAGGCCAAGAGTTCACTGTTGTGAGGCCAGCAGGAGCCTTGGTTGATAAAACCTTGAAGTAGAACAGTAGCAGTGGGAAAGCGGAGGAGGAAATTGATAGAAGATGCTTAGAGGTAGAAAATATCTTTTCTAAACACAACACTCTTATCTAACAGAGAAATCATGCAGACTGAATTCTGTAGATGGAAAGTTTTCAAATGCAGTGGAGATCTCCTAGAAAAGTCTTCATTTGACAACACTTAATATTTGTATTCTGATTTTTTAGAGATAATGAAGAACCAAGGGCTATCTCTATTGAGCAATAATGGTATGATGGTTATTCTCCACCCTCTCATTCCTCTAGGAGTCAAAGTGGATGACTCAGTCTTATCACTTCCTGTCTCTGGTTCTCCGTTTGCTCAATGACAAGAGGCTGAGTGATATGCTTAGATAAAAGCCAGAATGTTTCCCAGCCACTGGACTTTGGCTGTGGCAGTATCTTTCATAGCTCTTACTCGGACAAATCCCCTCATTTCACTATAGATTAATGAGAGGCTAAAGAGCACAACATTGTCCCCTCAGATAAGAGATCACAATAGGGCCGGGCGCTGGTGGCTCCCGCCTGTAATCCTAGCTACTGGGGAGGCTGAGATCTGAGGATCGCGGTTCAAAGCCAGCCCGGGCAGGAGAGACCGTGAGACTCCTATCTCCAATAAACCACCAGAAAACCGGAAGTGGCGCTGTAGCTCAAGTGGTAGAGCGCTCGCCTTGAGCTGAAGAGCTGAGGGACAGCGCCCAGAGCCAGAGTTCAAGCCCCACCGCGGACAAAAAAAAAAAAAAGCGATCACAATAGCTTCTGGGTTTTGAAGGGCTTAATGGTTCTCCTTCTGCACTAGAACTTTTAACTTTGTCATATCTCTGTAAATAAATCCTTCAGTCACTCATCACCCTGGGAGTCTTCCAAAGACCATAACTGTAAAACAAAACAAAACAAAAAAACAAATGTCTCAGAGATTTTCCTGCCCGGGTAGCTTTGAACTGTGATCCTCAGATCTCAGCCTCCTCAATAGCTAGGATTACAGGCATAAGCCACTGGTGCCTGGCTTTCTTTTTTTTTTTTTTAAGAGAGAATAAGGATGAGGATTAATTTAAAAATTGTTAGATGCAATTAGTTTTATTTGGGTTTAAGCTTTCAAGAAATTATACATTAATCTCTTTAATTGTACTTTCTCTCCCTAAAAATGGCTGAGTCTCTCCTAACTTCATCATCTTACATATTTCCTTTCCTATTGCTGATGCCGATTCTTTCACTGTAGATTCTCGCCAGTTCACATTGCTTGTTTTCACAATTTATCTGTTTCCTCTGACCTTACTCACTATGCGTCTCTAGCATGAACCCACCCACACAATGTAATATTTTTCCCTGAAACAGCTTGATCACTTTGCTGTTCTGCTCTGCTGCCATGCCAGTCTGGCTTCCTGGACTAATTGCTATGAATAATACATGTTGATTGGATGCACTGGAAATTAAAGCTATATTTATCATTTTCAGAGGCATATGGAGAGTGGTTAAGTGGCTATACCATGTATAAACTAGATGGTATAATTATTCTAACTCTTTGAAGCCTTAGTTTTCTCATGAAATAGAGAGGATGAGGGACTTTTAGGAAGCAAAACAAATGTCTAAATCCAAATCTCTCGGGCCATTCTTATAAGCTGTACAAATAACAAACTACAAGACAACTTCAGTTATTGAAGTATGACAAAATTTTTAATGTATATGTAAACACATAGCAGTAATTAAGATACCTAACCAGAACTTCGGTGGAAAACTTTTTTGCAGAGGTAAGGAAAGTCCAATAAGGCAGTTATAGAGATATAAATACACCCCCAGAAGGAGAAAATATCTAATCAAATGTGGGGGTGTTGGGAGGGCTTGTCTTTTCACTTCACAAAGCTTTGAGATTCTGAGCCTTGTCTGAGCCTACACTATTGTTTTACACCAAACTTAACTTGAAGCTAGAGGTAAATAGGCAAGCAGAGCAAAATAACCTGAGGACCCGCTCTATTCTTGGCCACACTTCTCCCAGTTTGCTATTCTTGTTACCTGTTCCCTAATCAACTATGGCAAAAGATCTTAAGATTCCTGGAGTTCTCCCTCAGGCACAAGAGTGACTTGTTATTTCCCAGATATTCACCAGTGCCTGGAAAATCACATACCACACAACAAATTCTGCATAAATTTTGGAAATATGAATAAATGAATGAGTGAACATAGGACAAATGTTTTCCAATAGGATGATTAACACATAATGATTATTGAGAAAGACCATCAGCTGTCAGATTGCAATGTTTTGACAAACGATCAAAGTTCACAGTAGGAGCTGAGCCAAATGACTTCTGTATATCCCATCTATGATTCTTTGATAATAAAATGTGCATCATGAAAGCTATTTCCCTATTCAGAATATGTTTTAGTGCCGAATTTCCCTTTACAAAAATAGAACAAAGTATCCCCAGCTGAATGGGAACAGGGTGAGGAGTAATGAGGTAATATAAGATCTGACACCTTCAAAGAAAAAGCGGAGCTCACTCTTGATAACCCTGCCTAAAAGACAAAGTACCTGGAGAGAAAGCAGTTAAGGATGATTGGCAAGCATTCCATTTAAAGAGAGATCATATCTTTATGTTCTGCAAATAGCATCACCTTTAGAGTGATGGCAACAGTCTTTATCAAGATCAAACAGGGGAGCTGGAGTAAATACAATCATAGCTGGGCCACAGCGTGTGTTCCTCCTTTTGGATTGTTAAATAATTTTGCACAGAAGGAAAAAGTATTCTGGATCCAGCAGGACAGAGAAAGATGGACGGGCACAACTTCACTGGTCTCTGTTCAATCAAGTTGATTTTAGTGCATCCTTCTAGATGCACAGGAGGAGATCGACTCCTCAGAACACAGTCTGCATATTCCTACCATAATTCTTGCTCCATACATTTGTTTAATTACAACTCATTTGGTAACCTAAAGTTTTGTTTACATATCCCAAGGAAGTAGAAAATATTTTCTCTTTTTCTCATTAGCTATCTAAAGTTTACTAGGTCCCAAGAAAATCACATTAAGAACTCTAAACTACTTAGCCATATGCCTCACAGCAAAGTGCTAACACATTGTACTTGCTGGGTATAGTGGCTATTGCCTCCAAGAGAACAGGATTAGAGCAGCTAGGTCATAGATGCCAGAAACAATCACTATTCACCTGCTGCTTTACCTCTGTCTTGGTCTTAGGGCTTCCACCATAAAACTGTGCAGGGTGCTTACTGAACAAGAAAATTTTGTCAAAGAGATAAATGGAGGCCAAGATCTAAATCATTTATCAAACTATATGTCCTAATATGGGGTTGCATTTATTTTTTAAAAATCCATCTTCTATAAATTCCTATAAAGATACTCTTTGGGCTCACAACTCTCTGAGTGTCTCTATCACAGAAATATTTAATTCTAGGTAGTGCTTCATCTTTGCTAAGGATTACCAAAACTCCTTTCTTCTTCCTAAGAAAACTTGATATTCATAATGGCAATGAACACCTTTAAAGATGTGCTATTTGCTTGAATCACCTATGGGCTAACTAGGAGAATAATACATGCTACACAATTTTCATCTGTGAGATGTAAAGTTAATGCTTTCTTAGAAAGTTTGCCCTTTCTGGTGAAAGAGCCAGACCTTCCTGCCTTTTATGCTTTGTCCTTTGTTTGTAAGAAGATAGCACACTGAGAAGGCACCAACCTTTTTGTAACTAAATGGCAGCATGATAGAAAAATAATCCTCCCATTAAGGGGGAAACACCGGGAAGATGAAAGGATTCAGGATATTAAGAGCATTGTGAAAACCCTTCGCAAATCCAACCCGCTCATCTCTAGACTACTGGTTATGTGCAAATAATAAACCTTGTCTTAAAGCAATTGTGGAGCAGTTACTCGCAGGTCAGTCTTGTCCATATCTGAGAAATGATGAGTGAAAAAGCTTTGCTAGAAGTTAAGCAAATCATGTTTGCTTATTATATTTATCCAGTTTTAAACTCTCATCAGTAATAAAAATAAAAAGGACCTAGATTGTTGGCTCTATCTCATAAATAAGTAATTTAGGTAAGTTTTAGTTTAACAGTGTAGATATCTTGCTAATGACAATTTATGACTTTTCCTAAAGTCTTGGTAAGTTTCCAAGGAAAGGGGAATAACAGTTCACATTTAGCTGAGCTCTGCTGTTTTCTCTGTTTAATATGCTCAGTTTATAGGAATCTTTTCATAAAGATTCTGGCACACGGTTAGTAAATATTGAATAATGATTATAGTGATGGCACTATATCAGTGGATTTCAACAATTTCCAAAAGAACAATTTATGCTTTAGATAAAAATAGACTGGCCACCTTGTATAGTCTGTTCTAACAATGCTGCAAATTAGATACATTTCTATTTTAGAGGTGAAAGATTCTTGCACTTGGGAGAGTGTCAAGATTTTCTATGAGTGTACTGTAGCAAGATTTACTGGAAGTCCAATAAATTTATTTTCATGAAATAATTAAAGAATTGCAAAGTGTATGTGTGCATTAAATAAGAGACGATTTCTAGACAGGAGAGAAAGAGAAAAGATGTTCATACTTTCAATATCTGAATTATATTAAAGAGATGTACTTTGTGTTTCTTCTTCAGTACGTAAATTCCAAGGGGCAATGTTTTTCCTTCCATATAAGTTATGCTCTAGAGCATTGCATTTCTCAAGCATTTGAACTCTGATCTCAACAGAGAATACTCTTAAACTTTGCTTATAAAATTATTCAAATATTGACCCTGCATTCAGCTACAAAGAAAATGTCTGGCACGAAATTGTCAGTCATTGCAGCTAACATCTGTAATCCTATCTACTCAAGGAAGTACTGATTTGGGAGGATCATGGCTTGAGACTAGCTCAGGCCAAAAGTTAAAGAGAGTCCATTTCAGCCAAACCATGATTAGTGGCCAGGCATGTAATTATACCTGTACATGAATCACAGAGAGGAAGATCATAGTCTGAGACCAGCCCTACGCATGCTAGACAAAAATAACTAAAAATTTGAAAAGGAATGGGGAATGGTTCAAGTGATAGATGACCTGTTTATCAACTCCAACACATTGAGTCCATATCCCAGTTAAACTATAAAAAAATAAAACTCTGACATCATGTAGTATGTGTTATTCTATGCCTGGATATCTTCACTTAAAATAAGCTCTCTTAGTGTCATTCATGTCAGGATTTTTCTTTTTCTTTTATGTCAGAATATTATTTCATCATGTAAAATATACACACACATGTGTGTGTTTGTACATGTGTCTGTGTGCACACATGTACGATTCATTCAGTAACGGGCACTTAGGTTTGATGTGAAAAATAAGATGTTTTGTTGTTTCTATCAGGAGAGTCATGCTGTATTTACATGTTTCAAATAACTATAAGAAAGGCTTTGCCTGGTTTTTGTTTTTAATTGTCTTTAAGTAGAACTCATCCATCCCTTCCCAATTCACCCCTTCCTTCACTCCTCTTAGTTTTGTGGGATATACATTGAATTCTTGACTACTTTCTCCCCATCTTCTCCTCTTCATTCATCTCTCCTTTTTCCCTTGACCTCACCCCTTTAAAGTACCAGCTTCTTCATGTTTATTTTGTTGAACTTTGGCTTTGCCTTTCAAAGGAATTACACTATTTGAGTTCTCTCTGCCTGTTTTTACAAGAACAACCATGAATTTTTAACATGATGCATGTATTAATTGCTATGATTTTATTTTATGTAACATATATATGTATCAAAATATTACATTGTATTCCACAAATATTAAACAAATACCATGAGCTGTGTGTGACTAATATTGGACTAATGAAGAAAAATACAGGCCTTGAGACTTTTATTAATCAATAAAAGGAAGTAAAGATAAATTAAACATTTAATTTTTACATTAGCACAGGATATTGTAGAATTTTATGATGTAATTTGTCTTTTTGTTAAAGTTTGGGATATGTATGCCCAGCATACCTATTACTAGGAAAAAATAAACCAAAGACCCCAAGCTGGAACTTCTGTGTTTTTTTTCTATTTTCACATGATTTAAAGGCCTTTTTTTTTAATGAGGAATTGGAAAAAAGATCAGTAGTCCTCAAAAACTGGTTAACAACTAAAAGAAATGTAATCTGTAAGAATAGATTAAATATAGGTAACTAATGTAACAAGAGAAAAGTCTTCTGCCTTTCTTTTTTTCATTCCCTCTCTCCCACCTTTCCTTCTTCCTTTCTTCTTCTTCTGCATTCCTTTCTTTCTGCTCAGAATTGATCCTATGTGCTAAGAACATGCTCTACCACTGAGTTATATACCCATTCCCAAGGAAGCATTGTGTATGGTATACATAAGTATGAGAGATTCTCCTCCACTTAATATAAAGTGATAACTCTTATTTTCAAAATAGCTTCAGTTACTAGAATTGTTTTTAAGGACAACCACTTCAAATTATCATGTTCTAGTTCCAAAAGAAAATAAGGCAACTTCCTAAAGATTTTTAAAAAATATTTATTAGAGAAAATTAATTGTTATGAAGTTCCCTTGTAGCATTTACATACACATGTAACATATCAAAATCACCTTTTTATATTACACTATCCTGACCATTTTCTTCCACTCTTATCTTTAAGAGTTTTTATAGTTCTTCATATGCTAATTTCATAGATATGAACACTGTGCATATATAGATACATATATATAAGTAAATAGAAATAGAGCTAGACATAAATAATGAATGAATGTATTTCTATAATAATTTAAATTAGGAAAATATATCTAAACTTTAATTGACATATAGAAATTATATATATTTATACGGTGTGGTGATATTTTAGTTCATTTACATACTAGGTAAAATTATAAAGCTACTTATCTCTTCAGTTATCAAGAATAATAAAAGAACAATAAGAATGAGAAGAATAAAAATGCTTTCTTTCAGTTTTTTCTAACTACATTATTGTTATCTATACTCTGAAATAAAGTGACAATATATAGTCACAATGTGACAAAAATTCATTTTAATAGCCATTAGTATACTTATAATAAAAGTAACTCTGTTAATATATCCCACCTAGTGTGTCTCTTATTTATTAATCATCTGAAACAATATATAAACTTGATAGTACAAGAAAAATTAAAATGGTAAAATGGAATTAAAAATGTTCAATATAGTTTACTTGAGATAGGAAAAGATAAGAGCTGATGGTGAGAAAATAGGTTTCAAATATTAGTGCTTATGAAGAGAATGAAACAAAAAAATGCAATCTTATAAGCAGATTTATAGAAGGAAAGAGAAAAATTCAGTAACAATTTTATTTTATTTATTTATTTATTTATTTTTATTTTTTTATTGTGAAAATACTGTCCAGAGGGGTTACAATTACATGGGCAAGATAATTTTTTATTTTTAAAAAAGGAAAAAGAGATAATTACTTTAAAAAGATTTTAGAAGGTGTCTTTCAAAGAATATCTTGTACCATATTAAAGGTAATACCTAAGAACAGGTCTCCGAAGTTAGGAACAAAACATTTCCTCCTCTTACATTTACAATTATTTAACATAGTTCTGGTGGAAATATTTGAAGCAACTGAATTTCAATTGCACTACCTAAGAATGTTCTTCTCTCTAAACATTTGTAAAAAAATTTTTTGGTCATGGTCAGTGATCACCTTTATTTCATACCTAATGAACTTTCTTCTAACTTCACCACCCATCTTTTTATCTGCAGAAATAAAACCACTTCCGAGCTGGGAAGGTGGCTCAGTGGTAGAGTGCTTGCCTTGCATGCATGAGGCCCTGGGTTCGATTCCTCAACACCACAAATGCAGAAAAAGCCGCAAGTGGCGCTGTGGCTCAAGTGGTAGAGCACTAGCCTTGAGCTGAAGAGCTGAGGGACAGCACCCAGGCCCAGAGTTTAGGCCCCA
>NW_012267224.1:21973878-21975825 GCF_000151885.1 Dipodomys ordii
CCCCTATGACCCAGCAATCCCACTTTTGGGCATTTACCCAAATGATCACAAACAAGACCATACTAAAGCTACCAGCACAACTATGTTTACTGCAGCATTATTTATTATAGCTAAGATATGGAGCTAACCCAGATGCCCCTCAGTAGATGAATGGATCAAGAAAATGTGGTACATATGTACAATGGAATTCTATGCCTCCATCAGAAAGAATGACATCGTCCCAAGATAAGGACACTGTTTCTTTTTTTTTTTTTGTCTGGTCATGGGACTGGAACTCTGGGCCTGGGCACTGTCTCTCAGCTCTTCAGCTCAAGGCTAGCGCTCTACCACTTGAGCCACAGCGCTACTTCTGGCTTTTTTCTTTCTGCTTATGTGGTGCTAAGGAATCGAACCCAGGGCCTCAGGCATTCAAGGCAAGCGCTCTACCATTGAGCTACCTTCCCAGCCCAAGGACACTGATTCTTATAAAGAGCAGACAGGATAATGGACCCTTATCCAACATATTTGAATCATGACATCTGACTTTAAGGCAACCAGTTCATATGCCATCCAGTCTCTATTGAAATAGTTTGGTTGGGAAAAAATGTGTCCATATAGACCAAAATGATTTTCCAGCACTGCCAAGAATTTTATCTGTTAAACCAGGAAAGATTTTAGGCAAGGAATTCTGAAAATTATATCTACTTAGAGTAATAAGAGGACATGGCGATTAGACGGAGCCAAGATCAGTGTAGACTTTGGGTAGACTCATCATGGAAAATGCAGAGTAGTCAGAGATTATTGAAGTTTTGAAGAAGCAGAAATACAAGCTAGAGTAGCCGAAAGAATATATTAGCCAATTTAAAAAAAAGAAGAAGAAGAAGCTGGGCACCGGTGGCTCACGCCTGTAATCCTAGCTACTCAGGAGGCTGAGATCTGAGGATCACAGTTCAAAGCCAGCCCAGGCAGGAAAGTCTGTGAGAATCTTATCTCCCATAAAGCACCAGAAAAACAGAAGTGGCGCTGTGGCTCAAGTGGTAGAGCACTAGGCTTGAGCTGAAGAGCTGAGGGAGAGCGCCCAGGCCCAGCGTTCAAGCCCCATGACTGACAAAATAAAAATAAAAATAGAGCTCCCAACAGTCATGAACTTCTGCTGTTAGCACTATTAGTTCAGCCATGGATCCAGCTCCATTTGTAATCAGGCCAGTGGTGCAATGGTTTCCATTCTTGTAATCCTACTTCAATCTTGGTCTCTAATTGCTCTAAGGGAGACACAGGTTGCCATAAATCCATCATCATTAGACAACTCGAGTGAGTTTGTTTCCTCCAACTACAGGAACCTAACTACAGTATCTATAGAATTCTATTTAATGCATCTGTGTCAGTGATGAACTAGCATATGCTCCTTGGTGGCATCATCTGAAGGAAGACTGTCCAATTTATTTAACCATGATGGACAAAAGTCTCCCTCATTTGTGCACAGGAATGAGGAACAGCAAGACCAGAATGTATTTTCACATTTCATAAAAGCAAATAGTCCTATTATAAACTCATCAGCAAGCGTCTAATACATACATTGTATTTGTTTTCTTTTGTGTGTGTCAGTTCTGGGATTTGAACTCGGCCTGAGCTCTGTCCTAAACTTCTTCTGATCAAGACTAGTGCTCTTCCACTTGAGCCATACCTCCACTTCTGGTGTTTTGGTGGTTAATTGGAGATAAGAGTCTCAAGGACTTTCCTGCCAGGCCAGGATTTGAACAATGATCCTCAAATCTCAGGAGGATTGCAGTTGTGTGCTACTGGCACCTCATAGATTGTGTATTTTATAGAAAGTAGTATGTCTTTTGTTTTCTTCCTTTCCTTCCTTCCTTTCCTTCCTTCCTTCCTTCCTTCCTTCCTTCCTTTCTTTCTTTCTTTCTTTCTTTCTTTCTTTCTTTCTTTCTTTCTTTCTTTCTTTCTTTCTTTCTT
>NW_012267224.1:21975875-21987164 GCF_000151885.1 Dipodomys ordii
TCAAGTGGTAGAGCACTAGCCTTGAGCTGAAGAGCTGAGGGACAGCACCCAGGCCCAGAGTTTAGGCCCCACGACCAGGACCACCCCCCCTAAAAAAAAAAAAAAAAGAAATAAAACCACTTCCTAGATCCAATCTCCAATACTGCATCTGAGTAATTTTACTGTATTTTCCCACTCTCTAGCTCAAACACTACACAATTCGACTTTTGGAGGCTGTGGCAAAGTACTTGAGACATTCAACTCACAAGGAGGAAAGATTCGTTTAGGCTGATGGGTTCAGGCCACAATCATTTGGGGCCTGTGCTGATGCCACACATCAGGGTGTGGATCACAACGCTCCTCTCATGGCAATCAGGAAGCAATTAAGTGGAGATGGTGATGGAGTCCTTATGACCCTGTTGAGTGTACTCCTTCAATGACCAACCTTCTACCATTATTCTTTATCTCCCAAAGGCCCCACCATCTTCCCATAACACTACATGCTGCGACCCAGCCTTTAATTCATGGCCTCTGGGGAATATTTGTGTCCCAAGCTATGGAAAGTACACTCCTTGTTTCTATGAAGAGATTGACCAAGATTTTTTCTTAATAAAACAACTATACACCAAGCTAGTGGCCACACAGAATCATATTTTCTAAATTGTAGCCTTACTGCTTCTAAGTCATCATTTCTTTTGCCCATCAGCAATCTACTTTTGACCCATTGATCTATTGCAATTCGAGAGAAATGAATGAAGCTTGAACACTTAATAAATGTGAGCATTAATATTCAAATGCTAGTAAAACAATTTCACAGGAATTCCAACTGCTTAATTTAATGTAAACTGAAACAAGTGACCATTTTAGTCCTTAATTGTATGTACAAAGCTTCAGAACATTAATTTCCATTAGGCACATAATAAAGTTTTTGTGAAAATCATAATCAATTTTAGAATTCAGTTTTGTAATCTGAATGCTAACAAATTAATCCATTTATTATTTTCCTGCAAATGCTAAACTGCCCATAGAACCACCAGAAGTCAAAGAATATCCATTGTGCATTGCTGGTTTCATTGACATGAAAATAACTTATGTAACACCTCCTTTTCTTAAAATATAAAAACCAAATATTTTGGACAATTATATAAACAAAGAAAAAAGAGAGAGATGGATAGAATTTTAGAGAAGATCACAAAATAATGCAAAGTTATGTGGTCCACATCTGTAATACAAGTTACTCATGAGACACAGACCAGATGATTGCAGTCCAAGGTGGGCCTGAATAAAATCCCATCACCTTACATTAAAAACAAAATAGTTTAAAGACTGGGTTCATGGTTCAAGTGAAAAAGGAACTGAGCTCAATCTTTCTGATCACTAAACTGATAAATCAGTAAGTGCATCAAACACTTAGACTGAGTGTTTCAATAATACAGTTTCAACCTTTTAATTTCTTTAACCATATAATAAACTTCTAAGAACCCACACTAGAATAGCAACAGATAAAATATATTTCTAAGTAAAAAGTTAGCATTTCTAAATAAACTTTCTGCTCCAACATTTTTCTCAAATTCTTCAAATTTGTCTGTTGAGATTCACCATTTTGACTGAAACTTCTATCTAGACAAAGTACATTAAACTCAATTTATGATAGTTTAAATCAGTGTAGAGAGTTTTCAAGCCATGGCATTTTGCAAGTTTTAATTAAAAGTGCAGTAGGAGACAGTAATATAAGCCAGAAGTCATGCTGGAACAGTCCAGGCCAAGAAAGTAAGAACCACATTGCGCCAGTCTGGGCTGGGCAGAGAAGAATGAATGAGATGGAGCTAAGGATGCAGGGATAAAGGAAAACCTGGATCCTGACTGCCACTCTCAGATTGGAGATTCAAATGTTTTCCATTATGGTCCTTCTCTGTCCTTAGCAGATCTGTCTTCTCCCAGATATCTGGTGTTCAGTCCTCTCATTTATTGAACAAGGGTTTACTAGACATTTGCTCTACTGAATTCTCTAAGCTTAGTTGAAGGTCAAACGTTGAAAACAAGATGGACAACCGAAGTGTATCTAAGCAGTTCCACTTTGGTTTTAGAAAATTTAGCCAAAATAAGAAGTAGATACTATTCACGCAGTGACTGAACAAGACTGAGCAAAGAACTGTTCAGTGTTCAGTCAAGTGTTATTCAGAGAAAAAAAAAGAAAGAAAATTGAGCAGGATAAATAAGAGCCAGGCCAGCTTGGTACTTGAGGCATAGCTGCTTCTGGGCTCTTAACTATACTGTCTTAGCATATTAGCCCTCCCTGGCTCTCCCCTGATGTTACTGTTGCTGTGGCTTTTTTTTTAATTAAGATTTTTATTGTGAAAATACCGTACAGAGGGGTTACAATTACATGAGTAAGGTAATGAGTACATTTCTTATCCAGCATTGTTGCCTCCTCCTTTGTTTTTCCCCTACCATCCCTTCCCTCCCACCTTGTCAGCCCCTTCTGCCTAAATAGTAAAGTTCGTGTTTTCTACATAGCTGCTGTGGCTTTTTAAAATGGCTACCACCAACGACGGGGAAGCCATACTGAATCAGGCTGAGGAAGTATTGGAGATTCCCATCCAGCACCCTCTTCTCTCTGGAGTGCTCCCTCACTCTCTCTGATCCTTGCTCAAAACTTTTTCCTTAAACTCTTACCATGGAAACAGAAGTCAGAGCCTGTTCACCTAAAGACCATTAGGAAGTTGCTATCAGTAATAATTTTCATAGCCTGCCAATATGGTATTTGCGGTTATATTCAGTCCTGGTGTGATTTTTTTATGAATAAGAAAAAATATTGTAATGCAAGTTTAGAAATTTCATTTTATTCTAGTTAAAAAAAAATTCTTAGCCGGGCTTCGGTGGCTCACGCCTGTAATCCTAGCTACTCAGGAGGCTGAGATCTGAGGATCACGGTTCAAAGCCAGCCCGGGCAGGAAAGTCCATGAGATTCTTATCTCCAATAAACCACTAGAAAACCGGAAGTGGCACTGTGGCTCAAGCGGTAGATCACTAGCCCAAGCCCAGAGTTCAAGCCCCACGACCAACCAAAAAAAAAAAAAATTTTTTTTTGGAATTGGTGCTGTGGCTCCAGAGGTAGAGTGCTCACCTTGAGCTGAAGAGCTCAGGGACAGTGCCCAGGCTCAGAGTTCAAACCCCATGACCAAAACAAAACAAACAAACAAACAAAAAACCCAAAAACTCTTTAACTGGGTCTTTACTTTTCACAAAGCATAAAGCCAAACAATTCTAGAAGAGCATTGTAGCCAGATAAATCTCAAAGGAAGAATGTCATAATAAGTTATTCAAAATAGACTTACTCTATTTGAAGTACATATAATTACTTTTCTCCTCTTGTGCATAATTATGGATAGTACACAGAAGTACTATGGTATTGGTGGAATGATCATAATTTACATAATACACTCAATGAAATTTAACCTATTGTCACTGAACACATTGCAATCCACCTAAAGAAAGAACTGAAACAGTCAGAAACTTGGAATAGCTCCAACAATAAATAGAGCAGTAGAGTTAGCGTTAAGTGGTTTAAGAAGAGCAAATATCTAGCCTGAAGGACAAGAAACAGAATGATATTTGATCTATATTTTGTCTGTATATTTGCATTGGAAAAGAGCAATGGGGATAAAGAGATCCAGGCACTTTTACACTTAATTATTTAGCATAAATCTCTTTTTTTTTCTTTTTGCTTATGTGGTGCTGAGGAATCGAACCCAGGGCCTCATGCATGCAAGGCAAGCACTCTACCACCAAGCTACCTTCCCAGCCCCGCATAAATCTCTTATTGAAGACAGAAGGTCCGTATAATGGCATGTTACAGAAAAAAATTTAACTTACTTATGTGCTTTTAATTAACGTATTTCCAAGGATTACAAGACTCACAGTTGCAAAAGCTAATCAAAATCAAGCTTCACATTATGGAAATAATTAAATAACAGAATTTCACAAAATAGAGCCTGAGGCGGTGTCAAAAATGGTTGGAAATAAAAGCAGTAACCAGTGCTTTCGTAACTTCTGATTCTTAGACCCATAGAGAATTTTGTTTTCCACAAAGTTACCTAGAGAGAACTGCCTTTCTCTGAAGACACACACAGAAAGCTGTGAAAATCTACAAGTAAATTTTTATTCCCTGGGCATTGACTACAGAGGAGAAGAGCTGAAAAGGAGAACACATCCTGGCAAAAGAAAACTGGGATGGAGAGATTTGTTGCTTTCAGCCAGCTCATATAAAGGCTCATATTTCGTTTTTAACATTTTCAGTTCACTAACATTGTAAAAGTACCTAAACTAGCATATGCACAGCTTTGCTTTTATTTCTATCTGCTATGACTTTTTTTAAAGAATGAGACACACTTACATTTGAAATCCCATTATAGAATATTAGCAGTGTTTTCTGGAAAATTGTAAAGATCACAGACTATTATAAAAAATCTGGGAAGCATTTGTCATTATTGTGCGATGGGTTTATTTGCTCAGCTTCTAATATCTTTCCTTTGCAAATGTGTCTATTTTATTATTTTTTGTGCCATCCTGAGGCTTGAATTCAGGACCTGAGAGCTGTTGCTAAGCTTCTTTGTTCAAGGTCAGTGCTCTATGGCTTTATAAAATGAAATGACATTAAAAAAGTCATAATTCCAAATTAAGGAAGCAACAGACCATTGAATCAAGGTTTTAATATTTAAATAGCAAGAATGAATGTATTTCTTATTTTTAAAAATTAAGAAACAGAGTCATAGAAGCTAAGCAGCTTATTTGACCTGCTTCATTAAGAGTGATAAGATATTGACACATCCTTATTAAATCCTCTTCTTGATTCTAGAATATTCCTATAGTCAGTGCCAGTCCTAGCCACCTCTACTTCCTTTGATCTACATGACAAACTCTTATGGATTTGATATGAAGTACTTCTCTCCAAATAAACCTCCCGTATTTTTGGCTTGGTCCTAAGATGATGGCACTACTTCTGGAGGTTCTAGAAAGAAACAAAACAGTCCTCGAGAGTTGTTTCCTCCTCCTCTCCTTCCTTCCTTCCTTCCTTCCTTCCTTCCTTCCTTCCTTCCTTCTTTCCTTTCTTCTTCTTTTCTGCCTCTTCTTTTCCCTCCTCCTCTGTCCTCTTTCACTCTGTCCTTCCATCCTTCCCTTCCTAGCCAACCTTAGGCCAAAATCTCTTGAGTTTTGAGCTCAAATGAATGTTTCCTCCATTTCTCAAAAGTGTTTTGTCACAGAGAACAAAGATCCAACACTCTTCTTAGTGTTGAGCTGTAGCATAGACTCTGTAACAAGCCTAACCAGTCTCCCCCCTTTACTCAGACAGAACTGAAAACTTCATGAAGTGACCCCCTATTACTAACTTTTGAGCTATTTAATTTATTTCATGATGCTGTCTTAGTGCTTTCAGGTACCAAGTGATATCTTACCTTTCTCCCTTAGCATTGTGGTTGCCAGCTACCCCCAAATACCCTTTTTATGAAACTAAATACATTAAACCTCATTAAATGGAAGGAAGGGTCGAAAGAAGAAGGTGACCGGATGGGATGAATTGTGTGTTCTTTAGACAAAAAGAACAAATATAAACATGACTGACTCTAAGTTATAGTGAATGTCTTCAGTAGAAGTTCTCAAGGGCATCTCTGTCCTAGCTCT
Organism: Dipodomys ordii; assembly: GCF_000151885.1. Classification (NCBI taxonomy): domain Eukaryota; kingdom Metazoa; phylum Chordata; class Mammalia; order Rodentia; family Heteromyidae; genus Dipodomys; species Dipodomys ordii. The sequence goes on from NW_012267224.1 coordinate 21,981,537, forward strand.
GGTCTAGATCTGATTCTGCTATATTTACTACCATTTCCCCCTTAAACTACCCACTAACCTTGTTCTGTTCCCAAATTGGTTCATATCAGGTTAATTACTTCTTTTTATAAAAGCTTCTTTCTAAATCTCAAGGAAGTTATCCAGGCTGACGTCATGTACAAACTTTCTTAACTATATTCTTTTAACTTTGCCACTAATTTGTAGGTTGCTAAATTTTCCATAGGTTCAGTGCTTTTTTAATTTCAAATATCTCTTAACAGAAGCCCCCAAATGCCCAGAGATAGTTTCCTTTCTTACCACTGATGACCTTTCTGGTATTTGAGAGAAGACAATAACTTGTAATTAAGAAAAATTGTACTACTTCAAGTAAGAAAAAGAAGTCTGTTGTTATATAGCATTTCAACATTGAAATGCCCCATGCATATTAATGTTATATACATTTACATATTAGTCACTAAGACAAGAAAAATGTTCAATACACAAATAATGTAAAAACAGATAATGAATCATAAGTTTACATCTATATATTCATATATATTCGTATACATCACATATATGCTATTCAATATTGGATTATATTTTAATAAATACTGGGTAGGTACCAAATAAAATAGAAACCAATTTACATCACTCTGTCTTCTCCAAGTTTTTTCAAATCACAAAGTTTTAAGATCTAATTTATTGAGTAGAAAGATAGCAGAACTTAAAATAATAATTACAGTTTGTTTCCATCACAACTATTTAATATCTGCAAATTTTTTCTTTCAATACACTTAAAGAAACAGAAGAATGTACACTGATTCCACATTCTAAATGGCTAAGGTAAATAGAAAAGGACTACAGGAGGAAAAAAAAACCTTGATTCTTGTGTTTGCTTACATACAATCTAGAATGAAAACATTAACTTGAAGATAGAGAGAAAATGTGGTTTTAACTGTAGGACTATAGGAAAGAATGGACAGGGAAAGAAAATGTTGGAAGATGGATAATAGTGAAACCCTTGGTATCTATATGCTCAAATGACATAAGGAATCTTAGAGAAAGCTGTTGAATAATACAGGAATCTGGGGACAGGGAGAAAGGGAGAAATAGAGGGGTCCAATATGATTAATGTGTAACACATGCATATGTGCAATATGAGTCTGAAGCCCCTTTTGTAATATATATATATATATATATATGTAGTGATTAGAATATAAAACAGGTTCTGTTGAGGAGGGGGCACTAATGAGAGGGAAGATTAATAAAAAAAGATGGTGAAGATGGTCAAAGTATCCAGCACATGTGAAAATAAAACAAGAAAATTTGTTTCACTGTTCTAATAAATAGGGGTAACAGGAAGGATAGTGATGGAGGAAGTGGTGTCATGGGAATAAACTGTATGCATGTGCAGAAATATCACATGGAACCTCCCTATGTAGCTAGTATTTAGTAATAAGAACACTTAAAAAGAAAAGTAGTATATACTTAAGAATATTTCAGAAGAAGCAATGGAAATGTAATCTCTAAGACACTAAAAGAAAACAGAATTGTGGAGATGGAAAATATTTTTAAAGGCTCACAATTTGAATAAGAAATAAAAAATCTTTATGAATATGGGAATAAAAGCTATTGGGCTTATGTTTCTTTTTGTAAGATGAACTCAAAACAATGCATCCACTGAAAATAGGTACAGAAAAGAGTTTCTTACCCAAACCATATTTAAGCTCAAAGAATGCTGAGAATATATAGAATCCATAAATAGAGAAAAGGTGGATTTTGTAATATCAGATTCAGAACTACTACTTATTATTTTTAAAAATCTGAAAATTACAATCACTAAATAAAAATACTCAATTGGCATTTCTGTTTGTATTTTCAGGACTGGATTTAAGAAGCATATATTAAAAGGCATATTCTGTTAGGTGACAATGGCTCACTCCAAGTAATCCTAGCTACTCAGGAGGCTGAGATCTAAGGACAGAAGTTCAAAGGCAGCCTAGGCAGGAAAGTCTGTGAAACTCTTATCTTCAATAAACTAATCAGAAAAAGCCAGACTTGGAGCTGTGGCGTAAGTAGTAGAGTACTAACCTTGAGCACAAAGAGGCTCAGGGACAGAACTCAGGCTCTTAGTTCAAGCCCCAGGACTAGCAAAAAAAAAAAAAGAAGCATATTTTACCATTTGTATTTGTATTGCAGCCAGTGTTACTATTGTCTCTGTCATTGCTTTACTTGCAAGGAAGTGAAACCCAATGTACCTTGGCTAAAAGCAAGCAATGGTGAATTTTAGCCTAAATTAATGAAAGGCCAAAGAACAAACTTGCTTGAACTCACTCTGGTGTTCAAGTGAGTTAACTAAAAAGCCATCTTTATGAGACTCCTCGCAGTGCTTTACCCTGTACTGGCTTTCTTCTGTCAGTTCTCTCGACAATGAGGTGAAACGTTCCTATGACCTCTGAAGTTACTTTTCATTTCGAAACTCCCTCTTCAGCAGCAATTCTATGGAGGAGTCCATGGTGGCCTTTGCTCTATTCCAGGGTTTTCAGCACTGACTACTCACGGACTGAATCACCTGTGATATTTAGGAGTCATGAACATAAAGCTGAAGCTGAAGCTCACTGAGCTGAATGAGCTCATTACCCTGGGAACATATATTGACCCAGATTTCAAACAATGAGCCCTTCCTCAGGTCAATAGTCCTGAAGAATGCTAGGCATGGAATATAAATACCAGAGTCTCAGCAAATGGTCAGAAAGTCCATGTGCTGTAACACACGCGGAGTAGACTGCACATGAGAAAGCATTCCATGGCTTCATATGTCACTAGAAAATCGTTCACACAGAATCTAATAAGATAGTATTAAATGTGTTTAGCAAAAAAATGTACATTCAACTTAGGGAAAGAATTCATTGCTTTATACCTAAAGATGGTAAAATCCTTTAGGGCCAAACAGTGGAATTGTACAGCTTACTCATCTTCAAAGTAATGGTCAACAGTGACTGGGTGTCTATGACACAGGCAAATGTATGTGTGTGCATTTGAGGCAAAGTGACATACTGAGGACATTAATTATCTTTTGAAAATTTTTATCAACATGATCAACCTGAATAAGAAGAGAATTTTAAAAGCAATGTGAATCCCAAAAATAATTTGCAAAGAATTGGTCATGGCAGATGTCAAATATGAAGAGTTTTACTACTTTGTTTGGGTCCAGTTATTTGAATAATTGCCAACATTTCTTTTGAAATTATTTGAATAGCATAAAGAAAATTCCAGTAACACTTATAACTGAAGTATTTCTAAAGATTTTTATCATTACCTTTAAAATATGGCTTGATGATATGTAACAATGTATAAAACTGAGAGAAATGTTTAAATTATGCAAAGTATTTTTATCTTCTTATTGTGTTTCTCTGTTAAATCATTTTATAGTTTACAAACAATTCTTTGTCTACAGGGTTATATATTTATGATTTCTAAAGCATAATCAAAATTTTACTGTTTTTCCCTCCCATCCCCACCAATGAGTTGTATAGTTCATTTTCAAGACAGTGTCTAGGGAAAAACTGGGAGAGAGCAAGGGAAAGGGTGACATTGTTCAAAAAGAATGTACTCTTTATCTAACTGATGTGACACTACCCCCTCTGTATATCATGTTTGCAATAACAATAAAGAAAAAAGTTTGAAAGTTTACTATGTTAGAAAACACATCCTGAAAAATTCAAACCAAGCTTTTAGTCTTTCTGTTCCTCTGAAAGGTTTTCATAAATTCACTTTCATATTTATTTTTATGTAACTTTATTTTTCATGACTTAAAAATAAACAACTTATAAATATTTTAAAGTAGTTGTGCTTCTAATAAAGTAAGGAAGAAACATATCAACTGTATCACGATGTAACAAGCAAGAAGATAATTTTTTATTTATAAATGCAGATTTGAAATTTAATGATGTATGTGGGTAAACCACATACATCAAAAAATAAAACCTGTGTGCTTGTACTGGAAGTGGTCTACATGTTCATAAAACACTGATAATGGGGCTAATCATTTAATGCTAAAAAGATCAGATATTTGCTTTCTTAGCAAAATTAAAATCTATGAATAAGGCAGGAATGAATTTGACACACAAATACTGACCAAGATTCAAAAGTGAATGATAAACTGGGGAAAAGATTATGAAATAAGAAACCTAGCCTAATTCCTATATAATAGAATGTTTAAAACTTAGCAAAAGGGCCAGGTGTGGTGATACATACATGTATTTCTAACTACATTGGACAGACATGGGGCATGGGGCATTGTGGTTCAAGGCAAGACTAGACAGAAATATTAGCAGGACCCTCATCTCAAGAAAGAAACGTGTTGTGGTTGTATTTGAGCCATGTGGAGGCATAGATAGGAAGATGGGAGGCTGAAGTCACACTTGGACCAAAATGCAAGTCCGGATCTGAAAAGCAGGCTAAAACCAAAAGTGGCTACAGGTGACACAGAAGTAGTAGAAGGTTTTTGAGGAGGGAAAGGAAAGCACAAAGAAAAAAAATATGCATCTAATAGAAAAACAGACTAATAACATAAAAAGCAATTCATTCACACATTTCAAAACCCTGCATAGTACATTCAATTGGATAATTGTCAAATACAAATTGATGAAGTATTAGGAAATATAAAAAATGAGTTTATTTTATCAATTAGATATGCATTAAGTTTTATTTTATTTTACTTTTATATTGCAATGCATAAGCATATGGGAAGTCTGTCTCTATGTGCGCAGAGGGAAATTATGTCAATCCATGTGGAGACATATTTGGAAATATTGCAGAAGGTTAAAGAATATATAGATATGAACTAGACATTGGTGGGTCACAGCTCTTATTCAGAAAACTGATGGAGGTCTAAAGCCAGCCCAGAAAGAAAAATCTGGAATACTCTTATTTCCAATTAATGAGAAAAATGCAGGAATTGGAGGAATGGCTCACATGGTAAAGAAGCACCAGCTATGAACCAAAGAACTGAGCAAGGAGAGTACGAGACTCTGAGTTCAAATACCAGTGCTAACACACACACATAAAAAATGAACCTCAGATCTATTAGTTTATCCAGAAAATTAGTAAGTCATTTGGTCACTCAGCAAGTAAAACAGATTAATAACAAGTCATTAAATAGATATTTATTGCCCATCCACCTTCCCTATTTTAGGCACTAATCCAGATATAGAGAAAAAGATAGTGAATGAAGTAAAAGAGAATTTCTAATTGTCTTTCACATTCTGGTATGGTAAGAGACAATTAACAAGACATAAAAATCAATTCTGCAGATATGGAGGATGTTAAATAGTGAGGCTAAGGATATTTAGAGGACCTGCAGAAAAACATAGATGGTACCTAATATTAAATAGGACAATCTATCCAGATGCTGTTGGCTCATACCTGTAATCCAAGGTACTTAGGAGATCTGAGTATGCAGCACAGGCAGGAAAGTCTCAGACGCTTATGACAAATTCCATGAAAAAGACAGAAGTAGAGGTGTTGCTCAAGTGTAAAGCAGCAATCTTGAGCAAAAATGCTAAGGGAAGCCCCCAGGCTCTGAATTAAATCTCCAGTAGCAGCACACACACACACACACACACACACACACACACACACACACAC
>NW_012267224.1:21990495-22047106 GCF_000151885.1 Dipodomys ordii
CTTTCTTTCTTTCTTTCTTTCTTGTCTTTTGTTTTTTCTTTCTTTCTTCCTTCTTTCCTTCCTTCCTCTCCCCCCCCTCTCTCTTTCATTTTTTTCTTTTTGTCAGTCATGGAGCTTGAACTCTGGGCCTGGGTGCTGTCCCTTAGCTCTTCAGCTCAAGGCTAGTGCTCTACCACTGGAGCCACAGCGCCACTTCTGGTTTTCTGGTGGTTTATTGGAGATAAGCGTCTCTCGGACTTTTCCTGCCTGGTCTGGTTTTGAACTGTGATCCTCAGATCTCAGCCTCCTGAGTAGCTAGGATTGTACGTGTGAGCCACCGGCCCCTGGCTTTTGTTTTCTTTTAAGTTTCAAAACACATGTATAGCCCAGAATAACTGATAGGATATGTACCTGAATTTATTGTAAGCTCTCATTATTTAGTCAGCTCTGTCTGGAATCAATGTCTTTTCAATTAAGGACATGATTTTGCATCAATAACCATATTTTGAATTTTTCATACCATATTAAAAATTTGATCCTGTGTATTATATCACTGGCAATAAATGTTAAACTTCCACTTTTTTCAAGCATAATGATGTTTTTTTCACATTGAAAATGTACTTAGTTAACGTGTATTTATATATTATATATGTACATTTTATTGGTCATTTGCATCTCATTATTAATTTTTCATGTCCAGATATCTTACTTCAGTCAATAACTCAATATGTGATTTAAAAAATGATTAAGACTATATATGACTATGGATATGTGTAGCTTTCTTGACACTGTGACCAAAGTAACTGCAAGAACAAGGAAGGAAGGATTTATTTTAGTTCATGATTTCAGAGGTATCATTTCTTCTGAGTGGGGAGTGTGGTGGACCATAGCAGTTCATATCATGACAGCCAGAAAACAGGGAGTAGGGAGAGGGCCAGGACAAGATTCAGCTGCCAAGGACACTCCCACAGTGGCCTACTTCATCCAGATAAGCGCCAGCTCTACCTTACCATTAAGAATCTATCAATGAATTAATCCATTGAATAGGTAAGAGCACTCATACAGACAACACCCTTACAGATACAACTAGAAATATGCTTCACTAGCTTCAGGAATTCACTTCTACTTAATGAAATATATATCAGATAATATAATTTGGATATTTCATTTTTAGGCTATCAAAGGAGAAGAAATGGCATTTTCTCTCCCAATTTGGGGTCCGTGTCAATGGTATCTATCAAAAGATATATATGTAATATATATTATATAAAATATATAGCTTATATAAATATATAAGATAATATATAATATAAAAATAAAAATATCTATACTATGAAATACATATAATATAAATTATAGATATAGGTATAAATATATTTATAACATTAAATCATGTTTATGATATTCTAAACAATTGTAAACAATTGAGACTAGCTAGATTCATGAATTAAACCAGAAGACACTTAAAAGTGTTTATTTTAAGGACGTATTCACCCAACAATAACAAGAATATCCAGGCCAGGGACCCTCTCATTACATAAAAGCAGGCTAGCATTTCAAATGCTTGTATATTGAATCCTCCTTGTAAACATCTCTTTAAGAAGTTTCCCAAGCATTCCAGGTGGAAATGCTTGATGTAATTTTGTTTGTACTAAAAAGAAATTAGTTGGTGTTGAAATTGACCATTGAGGTTTGTGGAGTGTTTTGAGCAGATTGTCTTTCTCTGAAAATAAACATGATTTTTGTCTGATTCCACTGCTAATTCACATGTAAACACAATCATGGGAAATACATTTTTCAATTCACCTACTAATCTGTACCATTTATTATCATCTGTCAATGTTATTTTAAATCCCACAATATCCCAAGATGGCCTCCTACCCTTGAAAATGATACAGTCATAATTTTGAAATGCAAGCAGGACCTCAGGAAAAAGAAAAGCTAGATTACCTAAGGGGAAACAAAGGAGGAAACAACAATGCTTGATAAGAAATGTACTCATTACCTTGCTCATGTAACCCCTCTGTACAGTATTTTCACAATTACAAAAACTTATTAATAAAAAAAAGAGAAATCAAAAGAAAAAACAATGAAAACTAGTTTTCAGGAATTTGAATAGAATCAGTCCTTCAAATACCAGCTCTGGGATACATTAAAGAATTGATAACAATTGTCCTGGTTTCTAAAATTTTATATGCAAATAACCACTCAAACAATGAGCACACAAATCGTGTTTACATATCTGTGGGATTAGGCCACATAGCCACTTCTGCTTCAGCTAGAAAGAAAATTGATAATATGTAGGCTACTGAAAAAAATACTTCTTGCAGCAACAGCCTCTTGAAAACAAATATATCTTTTGATGGAGTGATATCATTGACACAGACCCCAAATTGGGAGAGAAAAGGTCATTTTGTCTCCTTCTATAGCCTAAAAATGAAATATCCAAAATGACCCAGACAAGCACAGCATTTATCATATCCAGGAAAGATGGCTTTGTCATTGAAGTACAGCTCAACAAATAAGGTAGCAGCTTCTTTTGTAAGTACTCTTCATAATTCATAGGCAGTGAAATCTTGCCAACAGGGTCAGCAGGACACAGGAAATGCATTCTCTGAAAAGTGTACTGATGGATGCAGATGCTTTGGTGCTTATTCAGGCTTTGGAAGGCTTCCCCAATCTTCAGCTTACAACTCAGAAATGTAGACTGAGCTTCTGCAAGAGAATCAACTATCCAGTGACAATAACACACTTGCATCCACTACAGCCTAAAAATATGGGGAAATGAGTTGGACACTGGAATCTGGAATTAATCTTTTTTCAGGAAAGGGAAAATGTCTTGGAATATTATGGGATTTAAAATGTTTATGGGTTGGGGAGAGAGCTCAGTGATAGCACACATGGGTAGCATCTGTGAGAACTTGAGCTCAAATCCCAGCAACACAAATATAAAGTAATAAAATAAAATAGTTTTTATGCATGAGAAACACAAAATGGAGGTTAATAAATTAAAAAATAAATTAAAAAAGAATTTCAGAAAAGTATTTTCAAACATTTGAAAAAAATCTGTCAAAGTGAAAACAAAATTGCTTGAAAAATCTTAACAATCAGTTCTAGCGATGACGGTCTATAGCAGTAATCCCAACTAATAGGAAGGTAGAGATTGAGAGCATTGTGGTTTGAAGCCATACAGGACAAGAATGTTAATAAGACCCCATGTCCAATCATTAGGCTGAGTGTATTCAGAGATGTCTACCATCTCAGCTATGGGAGAGGTGTAGGTTAATCAACTAAAGCTACAATGGCACAATTCAAGTAAGAGCACCTTTCTTGTAAAGTGTAAGACATTGGTTTCAAACTCTAGTATTACCAAAGAACAAAAACCAAAAATGACAAAAATTACAGAACTGATATTATTGTGGACCAGGTTATACTGGGTACTTATGGCCCACACTTAGCTCTGTAGGAGGCTGAAATTCAGAAGATTATAGTGAAAAGCCAGCCCAGCAATGAGATTCCATTTCTAATTAATCAACACAATCTGGGCTGGCTGGTATGACCAAAGTGGTAGAGCACCAGCCATGAGCAATATAGTCAAGTAGGTGCTCAAGCTCAGGTAAAGTCACAATGAAAACAAAAATCAAAAACAGAAATGAGAATTCAGATAAAGGCATTTGTTTGAGTTTAATGTGGTTGCTTTCAAGAACTTGCAATGGGTAGGAGAGACCCAGCTTCTTAAACATGTCTGGTATTAGCTTATTGTTGCCTATTCCTGCCTGATTGCATCACCTGTATTTGTGTGGTTTGATTTGGACATCTGCAGACAGAAAAGTTGAACACAGCTTAATTATCAGTGTCTCAGCCATTGCCAGCATTGGGCTCTGACCCATCCCCGTCACAGTGCATATCTTAGAACTGGATTCCAGTCCAACAGAAACAAAATCATCTATTATTCCTGTAACAAGGTTGGTATCACCGTGACCTCTTTACACAAGATACTCTAAGGAATTCAGACTGGATCCACAGGCTGCTGTGATTGTTCTATGACTCCCTCTCTGGAAAGATGTTCTGCACACAGCCATCAACTAGACCAGACATCGTCAGCCCTCTCCTCCCACCCGTTAAAGTTTTTCTCTGTACTTTAGGGGTGCTAGGATAATGAAATACCACACATTGAGAAATGCATTATCTCAGATACTCATTTGCTCCTAGTTCTGGACACTTGGCAATCCAAGTACAAGATGCTAGTGGTGCGAGCTTCTGCTGAAGTCTCTCTCATCGCTCTGCAGACTCTCCTTTCTCTTCCCATGTGCTCTTCCTCCTGCATACATGCGTTCACAGTGTCATCTGTCTTCTACTGAGGACACCAGTCCTGAGTCCCATCAGCCCTTAATCTTGGTGACCTTTCTGAAGGCTCTACCTCCAAACACAATCACACTGTGGACCATGGGCTCATCATATGAATTTAGAAGGGAGATGGCTCAGTACGAAACCAGCTCCCCACTTTGAAAAGGAATGAAAGAGTGATGGAGGGGCACAGTGGCTGCCTAGCAAACACAAAGCCTTGGATCCAAACGCCAGTCCTACCCACCAAATATAACCTATAAAATAAAAAAAAATCTCATCTTACGAGTAACACACAAATCCACCATCTTCAGCCACTTAAAAATGTGCAAGTGCTGTCAAAAACTTTTTATAGTCTCATTTTTAAAGAAGTGACTCATTCCAAGTTCATGATGAAAAAGTTATTATAATTTCTACAGCTATTGGGATTTATTCTTCTCATTTTTCTCAACTATAACTTGTCAAAGTACATCAGAACCTAAACCTTTGTTTTGTTTAGCTTTTTAATTCTGTCTTTAGGATTTCACTCCAAATACAAAGTTACAGTAGCTGGTTATCCACAAACTGAACATCACCAGTAAGGAAAAAGTTAAAAATAAATCAAACTGCATCTGAAAAAGAGGATAACATTGAGTCACTAAAACTAAGACATTGGAAATAAATTCTGCTACTATGTACTTGCAGTTTATTCTATTAGGCACATTATGTAAAATATGTGCACATTAATGATGCTGTATATATAGAAAAAAGTTAGGAAAGAAAAGCATCAAAATGTAACCCTTTTTGTGTGCTATTATGGGCATCTGTTCTCTGAACAGTGTTCAGTAGCTTTGTTTACTTACCTTTTTCATAAAGTTGTACAACAAATATTCTATTGTTTTCTAATTTAGTTGCTCAGAGAATCCCTGGATATTTTAGAAATTTGAAATCAAATTATTTTATATAGCCCTGTGATTCTCTTCTTTTCTAACAGTTCCTGTCAGAACAAACAAGACATAGAGAAACAGATACTAACGTAAGCTGTGTGCACCTTAGCAAAGCAAGTCAGCAGAAGGGCAAAGGGCTGAGGGAATTGAGACTAGGAAACATCATGAGAAAAGATTCTTGCCTAGAGAAACAAGAGTTAGGTGTGTTAGGACAGGAAATGAATACTGAAGAAAATGGTATTCTTAGGAGAGGAACATAAAGGCACAGTGCCTACATGCATCTGATGTTATAAAATAATATTTATTGAGGTAGACTCCAGGAAATGGAAACAGGAGGTTTTTATTTTCTTCCTTGCTGGTTTTTTTGGTCATTTTTATCTGTCTTTGGGAGGGTGGGTGAGACACAGAAATGGAGGAACCAATGATGAACCAAAAGGTGAACAAATGTAGTAGTAATATTCACTAGACAATATGTTGAAAATAAACTATACAACTTTTGGGTGAGAATGAGAGGGAAAAACTGGAAACGAACAAAGGAAGGGATGTCATTGTTCAAAAAGAAGCGTATTCTTTATTTGACTTATGTAACTGGAACCCCTCTTCCTAAAAAAGAAAGAAAGAAAGAAAGAAAAAAGAAAAAATATGTCAGGCACCCGTGGTTTATGCCTGTAATCTTTTTTTTTAAGATTTTATTTATTTATTTTTATTGTGAAAATACTGTGCAGAGGGGTTATGATTAGATGGGAAAGATAATGAGTACATTTCTTATCATGCATTGTAGCCTCCTCTTTTGTTTCCCCTTCCCATCCCTTCCCAGCCTCCCCACCCCCCCAATTCTCCCCCCCACCACCAAAGTTGTAAAGTTCGTTTTTGACATGACAACTTGTACTTCTCATTTTTGCAATGGGTCCACCTGTATCCTTATTTAAACGACTTGTTTTTCACCTTCCCCTCCACAAATTATACCCACATCAAATACAGTGAAAGCAGGGGTTATACTGTGGGGGAGGGACATACAAAGCAACAAAGAAATAATCTTATAAATGCGTTAGAAACAAATGCATGAAAGAAAAAAAACATTTGAATACATATCTTAGGGATCATTTTCATAGCTTTACCTTATCTGACCTTTTCTGCTTGACTCATACATATACTAACTATTGCAAATAAGGGAAACCATGGGACCTATGTTTCTTTGGGCTTTATGCCTGTAATATTAACTGCTCAAGTGTCTAACATCTGAGAATCCCAGTTTGCAGCTAGTGTTGGCAGAAAAATTTTGAGACTCTTATTTCTAATAAACCAGCAAAAAGCTGGAAGTGGAGGTATGGGTCTAGTGGAAAGAGCACCAACCTTTAGTGGAAAAACCAAGCAAGAACACAAGACTCTGAGTTAAAGCTCTAATTCTGGTACAAAAGATAAAAACAAAACAAAACAAAACAAACAACATAACTACCTTTAATTTTTAACATTTTTTCAGCATCATTCTTCCTTTATAATGTATGTTCTGATATGAACAGTTGCCTCTGAAATACCTTTATGATTACTAAGCTTTTGAAGGCAAAGGGTTCTCCATATCAGCTCATTTGCTTCGCAGCATTCGTTGCAGTGATTAATGACTAGTCATAGAGAGAAATCCACTTTTAATTTTTTTCCTCTTTAAAATCTTGCAGGAAGTGTTGACAGTAGCAATTGTACCTTAGTAGGCATTTCAGGCTGAAGAATATTTGAGAACCATTTTGCAGATGCTTGCTCCAGTGAATAGATTTCAAACTAGGTGAAATTGGTTTTGTGTTAACAGTACAAATTTGTCCTTAAAATGCATTCATTTTATGAAATTGTTTAGAGGCTTGGAATTCTCCTTGGACAGAGACAGCTAACCTTGTGTGGGGACAGAAGACAAAACGGTCCTGACTGTTTATTCTATATTCTGAGCCAGTGCAAAGTGGTTCTTTGAGACAATGGTAATCTGCCCTCTAGGGAGTGAAATGTCACAGGGGCTCAGCGATGCCCAACAAATGTAGGTATGTTTGTGGATGAGAGGGAGAGGGATCAAGGGAGAAATGGCTCTCTAGTCATTTCCCAACAGCTCTCTTAAGACAGAAGTTTTGTGTTGACATAACTTGATTTTCACTAACTTTTAGAATCTTCTTATGCTCTTCTTATTCCAGCAGAATGACCTGAACGTTCTATACAGTGGCTCAAGGCATCAAGACTCATGAAACAAAAGCAGCCAACTGTATCTATACTTTATTTCCTAATACTGAGATTTGAACACAAGGCCTCATAGGTGCTCGGTTTGATGGCTCCGGGATGGTGCTCTACCACCTGAGCCATATCTCCAGCCTGGGTTTTTGCTTGTTATTTTGGAAATGGAATTTGGCAGAATTTTCTGTTCAAGTTCCCTTTGAGAATCTAGGTCTCAACCTTGGATTACAGGTATAAGCTACTGGCTGCCAGTAACATCCAACTATACTAAAGGTGGGATTCAGAACTGGCACAGTCTTACATCTATTCTATTCAACAATCTGATCACAAGGAGCCTGAGTTCAAAAGAGGAAGTGGTGCTTATACATACAGAAAGAAGGAATTCCTGGCAGTCGCTATTTTCCCTGTTGGAGTCTATAGGGAGTTCTCATAGAAGATATAAAAAAATCAAATTTACTTAGATATAGGTGTTATATTAGAATAAATATTAGCTTTCCTGAGTATGTGATATATGTGCTATTTCAGTCATGGATGATATTATGGGATGGATTGTCTTCTCTTCCCCACCCAAAATTTCATACTTTTAAGTCTTAATCCTCAGTAAGTCATAATTGCACTGCATTTGGAGTTACAGCCTTTAAAGAGATAATTAATGTAAAGTAAGTGTTACGGGTGGGCCTTAATCCAAGATGACTAATGTCCTTACAAGAAGAGGCAATTAGAGTCCAGACACTTGGGAAAGGAAACAATGTGAAGATACAACCAGAAAAATTGTGAGTTGAGGCCACGGCAGAGACCAAACAAGCCAGTACCTTGACCTAGGATCCCAGCCTCCACAACTGTGAGATAATAATAACTCTCCACATAGTTTGCAGTACTTTGTCATAGAAGTTCTGGCAAACTGATGCAGCCAAATTCTCAGGACAACCAAATTCCATTGAAAATGTAGCCAAATAAAAAGACAGTTCAAATAAAGTATGGTAATTACCTACCTATGGTAAACAAAGGATGCCCCAAGATTATAGGGACAGAGAATTGTTTTCTCTTAGCTTAGATTTTTCCATGGGCTAACATCTCACTGCTTTGTCTGATGATCAAATTAGGCAATTAATATAAAACTTTGAGGCCAACATGCCTGCCATATCTAAATTATTTAATCCTTGCTTCATACTTTTATAGACATACATCATATATTTTTGTCTTATCTATGGAAGGTAAAAAGGAAAGCCAAAGTAGAAGTAGGAGGAAAGAGTCTAGGAAAAAAATACTAAGCTCAGGGAAACATAAGCACATGCAGAAATCACTTAGAGAGTTGCCACAAATGGCTTCTAGTTCTGGAGTATGGAAGTTCTGTCTGCATAAGCCAGCATAGCTCTGATGGGCATATTTGAATGTTCTGCATGAGCAATTTCTGCTCAAGCTAAGAGAAACTTCTCAAATTTATTAGCTCAAGCTATACATGAAAGAGATGAGTAAATGGAATTTCTCATTATTCTAATTAATACTTTTTGAAAACATATTTAAGCAAAAACTAATAGCTACTTAAAGGTTAAGCATTTTCTGAGTTTATAAATGATGAGAGATTTCTTGAAAAAGTTTAGACCAAAGGGAATGCAATTTGGGAAATCTTGCTAGAGGCATGTTTCTAATGAGATCAAGTTGGCATTTATGCCTATCACTCACCAAGGAAGAATTACTTATATTTCTATTTATTTTATTAATTAAGATATGTTTCCTTTTAACAGTCATGACCCAGATTAGATAAATAGAGCATGAGTTATCAGTACAGAATGCACAAGAGTAGGCCTTGTGAGAGAGGCTAACACCAGTACAAAAAACACCTTTGTTCCATGCTATTTTAACAATGATTCTAGAAAAACTACATGAACAAATGAATAATACCAAATATAGAACCTTTAAATGGAATTTTGGGTGTCCAAAAACACACTCTGAGCAAATCTCAGAAATTTGTAAGTAGTGTACAAGTGTCTCTAATACACTTTTTGACATAAGACAACCTTGCTTATATTTGGCCTTGCTCTTCCATGTCTGCTCAATAAATGATCCTGCACATGAAGATCAGAATAGCCATTTATCTATAAGGTGCATGCTATTTTTTAAATTAAATAAGCATCAGTCCCCAGGCTTGCCCATTTAAAAGGCAAGACAGATTGTGGTGCCTTTAGATGATCTCCCTGCAGCTACTAACAGCCATGGTTGATGTTGTATGAGCTGAGGGCTCTGGGACTTCTCTGGTTCTGAGTGGTATTCTTTGCCATTCCAGCTGTTGTTGCACTGAATTCTACCTCTATTAAATATTTAACGTGGTTTTCCTTTCATGCTGCTATTCTTCTGGCATTGCTCTCGGTACACACAATCAAACAGTCTTCAAATGGTCTCAGAAGATTTGCTCCAGAGAGAGATAAAACCTAGGCTCAAAATCAACTCCCAGAACCTGGGAATTATAGTTTAGTTACCAGTAAAACATGCTCCCTAAAGTACAATCAGACTCCAGTGTCATGTTGTATTGTTTTGTGCAATGTCAATACAACTACAATGTCAATTCAGTGCTAATTGTTCTGCAAGTGAGTGACACTATATACACATGCATGTTTTTCTAAACAATGCAAAGGATAACACTCTAATCCTCTATACTATGATAAACTAAATTGTGCTTCAAATTTTTGGTGATATTAAGACTGTGAAATGTTCACTAGTCTTTCCAACAGCCAAGGGAGGGAAATCTTTTCTTCTGTCAAGGGCCATTTGGATATTCATAGCATCATTTGTGAGCCATACAAAATTATCAATATAGGTAGGTGGCCAAGTTCAGTCAATCAAAAGCACACAAGAAACATATGTGGTGATTCTGTCATATATCTAATGATTTCATGTACCTTAAATGGATGCCAGCTGATGTTCCCCACTCCTGCCAGAAATATTCTCAAATTAATATAAAAAGAAATTTGATTTATAACAAGAGTGTAGAACCCATCAGAGAATCCACTTTAAGGTTACAGGATTCAGCTTGAGTAAAGGGCACAATCCAAAAGAGATAAGGCAGAGAATGTAGCAAGTCTCCCAGACAGAGAGTCCAATCTAATGGAATCTAGTCTCATAGACCTTACTACATGAGGATAGGAACCGCTGTAGCTAGAATTTCACTCTCTACCTCTTCAAGTGTTTTCTTTTCCCTTTTATCAGTTTATCAAGATTCTCATTGCTGAACAAATGAATCTACAGATAAGCCTAATTTGTGTGCTACTAATCAATCAGATGCCAAAAAAGAGTATGGCTATCTGTTATTGTATATGTGGAATTCTTTCAAAATAAGAGTGATATTCAGAGGTTTAGTAGCCAAAAAATGGAATGTCAATAAACATTCTTCTTTCAAATTCACTAAATTATGTTAATAGTTACAGCAATTATTTTTAGAAGTTTAGTTGGCCTTGTCATGATCACACCTACTAATTGTCCCACATCCGTCCCCCAAATTATATATCATTAAATAGCAATTAAGATCACCATCTTTTACTCATGATTTTATTTATAAGATCCAACCCAGAGAATCTATCACAGCTATGGCAAGTTCCCATTTCCTGAATAGTTAGTGTATGTCGGGGTACTGGGCAAAGTAGTTCATATGCAGCGTCTTTTTCAATCCTCCTTTGGACCTTGCACACGCAGCATCTTTCATTTAATCTTCCATGTAAAGAAAATGAGATTCAAAAGCTATGTCGTGGTCTCAAAGTCACCAAGCTGTTGAATTTTACACGTCAAGCCAGCCAGATCAGTTCTCTGGATTTCTCTTAGAAACCTATCTGCTGTCCCTCCCTCCTTTTCTGCTTCCTTCCCTCCCTCCTTCCCTCCTTTCTTTTTGTTTCCTTTTCTTTTATCTGTCTTTCCTTTCATTCTTTTCTTATCAAAGTTTTTGTCTATAATATTTTATTTACATGACTCATCAGCAGTACAAAAGGCCTTGATTCCTACCTTCATTAAACAAGTCACATAAAAATTATGTATATATATGTATATAATCTACTGCATATGTTATAAAATATATGGTATATAGAATATATTACATCTATATTACCATCATCATCATGGGGTCCTTTGGTAGCCTGGTTGTTTTGTGAAATTAAAAAAAAATATTGCAGACTTCTACTCAGAAATGAAAACTGATTAGAAAGCTTTAGATTTGTGATTGTGTCACAAATGTAGAAATGAACCTATTGTGTTCTAAGGGAAGAGGAACAGGAGACTGTCAAAGTGCTTTTTGCAGTTGGTATTCCTCACTTAGTGACAAAGAAAGTAGAAAGGCATCTGTCACCAAATGGCACAAAGGCCACTGCCCTAGTTAAACTGTTGTGAACTGGGGCACTTGAGTCTGAGAGTAATTCAGGACTTTTATTTTCAGCACATGTCCCCAATCATTTCTGTAAAAATGAAGGCCAGCTCTTGACTCCAAATGTACCATTTATCCTTTGAACATAATCCATAACTTTCATCTAACTGGTAAAGACAGAAAACTAAGGAGAAAAGAAAACCATTACATTCTCAGGTAACAAAGATTGAAAGCATCTGAGAAGAGAAAGAGAAAAATATATAGCAATATATTTCTAATTTTGTATATATATATATATATATCCATTTCCATTTACTATAACATCTGCTTCTTAAAACATTTCATTTGGCCCAGCATCTGTGGCTCATGCCTATAATCCTAGCTACTCAGGAGGCTGAGATCTGAGGATCATGGTGTGAAGCCATCCTGGGCACAAAAGCCTGTGAGACTTTTATCTCCAATTAAACACCAAAAATATCCAGAAGTGGAACTGTGGTTCACGGTGTAGAGTGCTAAACTTGAGCATAAAAGCTCAGGGATAGCTCACAGGCCCTAAGTTCAAGACCAGCACAAAAACAAAACAAAACAACAGCTACAACTACAAAGAAAACATTCTACTAGCCAAAAATAAATTTCAAAATTTTTGTTTTAAAACCTAGTAAGAAAAATAGCCTCATTCCAGAAAAATCCCTATAATGTACACCATTCTTAGAATAGGAGATGATAACCATATTTTGTTTATTTTTTCTATCCAAATGCTAACCAGGTCTTAATTTGCATCACTGATTTCAACTATTGTTCTGGAGTCATATAGATACGGCTTTAATCCTTTCTGACATTCTGTACTCTGCTATCTTATTACTGTATTATTTTCTTTTCACATATAAAGTCCATTGGATCTAGCAATCTTGGCCACCAAAGTCAAGCGCAAAATAAAAATCTAAGTAAAATAAACAGGACACATTTTAGTGCCTAGTAACTGGCAATGTTGTGTAGTAACTAAAGTCTTTGGAATTAATGTTTCTTCATTTAAATTTTTGTCATTGCCTGAATAAGTCTGGGCAAGTGAGTTAGCCTCAGTATTGTTAGTTATAAAATGAAGGCAACAATAATACATTGATAGTAGTAGTTGTTGGGAAAATCAGATGAGTTAACACATATAAAGTATTTAGGCCTGCCCATGGGCAGTCCTTGATAAATATCAAAATTGGGCAAAGAATACTGGTTGTAGTCAGGTATGTGTATAATCCCAGCATTCTGGAAGTGAGGCAGGAGGACCTTGAATTAGAAGCCAGTCTCAGCCAAAGCTGCGTAGTGATTTCAAGGCTAGCTTTAGCTACATAGCAAGATATTGCCTCAAAAATCTAAATCAAATCAAAAGGCTAGAAATTAATAGATGCATTTCCTTGGGTCCTAATTCTCCTAAAATAGTTCCAGCTACCTATCAGTGACTTAGTTAACTTATTCTCAACTGAAATAAATACTTTCTTTTGCAGTGCTGGGGAATTGAACCCAGGGCCTTGTTTGCACATATTAAACAAACACTCTATTAATGAGATGCATCTTGAGCCATATTTGCTTATTCAGATTAGCCTTAGAATCATTTTGTTAACACCCAAGAAAAATACTGGTATTTTAATTTGAATTATATTATGTATTCACATTTGTCTTTTTATGAAGCCCAATAATGTCATCTCTCTTTCTCTCTCTCTTTGTCTGTCTGTCTGTCACACACACAGCACACACACACAGACACACAGACACACACACACACACACGAAAATATCCTTAAAATATATTTATAATATTTTGTGATTGTATTTGTAAAGATCATTAACATGTCTTTCACATTAATTCTTAAGAATTTAACATTTTTTTCATTAGGAATTATCAAATAGAATTTATTCTTATTTCTGACAGTTGTGGAAATATCTAGGATTTTCTTTATGTGTCTTTTTATGGAGGCTTTATCATTTTTCACACTACATAGCAAGCTTTTCCCATATGTGACCAAAATATTTGATGGGCTAGATACTGAAATTAAAGTAAAAATAATTAAGATAACCTCTATCTCATACATGGAGGAAATGGGTGACCTGTCATTTTTATTTTGAAGAGGAACAGGCAGGATAGTGTAGAAATCCCAGGTTTGATTAGTTTTGAAAAATCTGACCTTTATTGTATTAACACCAATTGGAGGTATTAAATATAAGTTGAACACATGTGCCAAGCACTCAGGGAAATGTGTTAGATAAAACTGGAGATTTGAAGTCATAAGTTTTAAAGCTATGCAATTAAGTGAGCTTAGCTACAAAATGAATACCGTGGTTTGAGGCTGAAGAGAAGAGGAAAGACAAGCCAAGGAGAGTGTGAGGGAGCCACAGGCAGGATGGGAACAAACAGGACAACATGACATTCTAGAAGTCAAGAGAAGAAGTGAGTGTCTCTGTACAGTAGCCTGGAGAGATGACGGAAGGAAATAAATCAATACCTCTGAGCAGCCAAGTAAGATGGAACAGAACTGACCGTTGAATGTAGCAAGACAATGTTGTTAGTGCCTTGACAAAAGAGGTCTTTGTAATCAGAGTGATGAATTCCTGGTTGGACTATAAGAAAGAAGAATAGGGAATGACAAAGTAAAGGGAGAGATAATAGATAATTCTTCTAAGACCTATTTTTTCTACTAAGAGGAACAGAGAAATGGGACATATGTAGACTTTTTTATTTTAGTAAAATATATGAGATACAGCAACATGTTTCTGTACTGACAGAATGATAAAAATACTGTTTATGCATGTAGAGGAGCTGATAAAAAGAAGGAAGTGAGAGGAAGATGGATGGATAAAGTGTACATGAGTTGATAGGTATGGTGTTGGGAAGATAATTTTCTCTTAGATGTTTTTGCTTTTCAATAAATTAAGAAGCAATTAACAATGAGAAATAAAGAAAGAATGCTGAAGATTTGAGCAGCAAAGAACTGGTTTGATTTGGTCCTTTTAATATGAAAACAAATTTCATAGAGAAATGTAGTGGGATTTGAGGCCAGTACGAAGGAGGCATTTGTAGCTTGTGGTACAATTACAATGAAACAAGTAAGATTTCCTCTGGTAACCTTTCATCTGCTCAGGAAGAAAATAACAATGTACTTAGGATACATGTGAAGGAGAAGTTATAGTAATGGACCACAGCATCTAAGGGAGAAATGAAAGTTTTACAACGTGGTGAGTCAATACATTATCTAAACAGCACCGAAAAAAGTTGTGAAAGTAAGTGAACTGAAAGGCAAAAGATTTGGGGTAAATAAAACCTTACCCAACATACTCCTGAGCTCTCAAAAGGTGCTGAACCATGCAAATTTTAACCAGAAGCATACAGCTTGAGCACTCCTGGAACTTTCTCAAAAAGACATAACTATAGATTTTCTGTAAATGGTAACCATATGATTTTATTCACTTATAGTTTCATAGAAATACACTGACAGAAGAGCATATCCATCAGTATACCAGTACACCAACCAAATCCCTTTTCATTTTAAAATATTGTTAAAATGTTTTAATGCACCATGGTGAAAAGCAAAACATCATTTGAACAAAACAGGCCATTAGAGCCCTATCCTTAAGTGCTGTTTATTATTCTCTCAACAATAATAAAACAAAAATCACACCACCAAATTTTAATGCTAATCCACTTCCAGAACAATCTGAACAGCAAAGAAATAGAATCTTGCAAAGCCATCTCATACACTCTTTAGAAAACTGTGAGGAGGGCAAAAAGTCCATACAGCAAGGCACAAGGATAGGCAATAAGAAGCTGTTGTCCTTCCATGTCCAGAGCAGAAATGAAGATCTTAGAAGCTGAAAGACTACACCAACCAATGATGACCAGGGCTGATACAGTTCCCAAGGTGCCCCTGTGATAAAGACAAAGATGATTGATTGCCTTATATCAGGAGAAAAAAACATAAGACAATTGTGTCAGAGTTCTCTCTGGTATGTCTTTGGTGCATCATTACCAAATGGTGACACACCATTTATAAAATGAAGGTGTAGAGCTAAACGAATTCATGAGGTCTAAACCAGTTAGAAAGTATGGGAGTTGAATTCACCACGGAGGCTAAATATTTTAAACTGCTGTAAAGCTACCCTTAGTAACAGCAGAAGACATTACTGACACTCTCTTGTATCTGTCAATATTCAAACCACAACTCTGATATTTCTCTTATACACTGTATTTGAGCTTTCTCTCACAGCGACAATTTTTCTTTTCCCATCTTCACAAGTTGATTCAGTGTGAGAGAAAAGATAGTTACATTCCAACTGGGGGCCCATCCCCAATTCTCCCATGTCTACTTGACAAGTATCTCAAACAGCAAAACCCATCATAGCTCAAGTGGAGAATGGAACAGGAAAGAGTGTGTCTGTATAAGTCAGTGCCTTATTGAATGAATATCTGTGTACTATGTCAATGTTAGACCTTTTAGAATTGTTCAACCCATCCACCCAGGAATAAGTTTGTTTAAACTGGTATCTTCAAAATGCCATTGTGGAAGCAATCTGTTCTTCTAACCATAGGGAGAATCAAGAGGGAGACAGGATGGTGAAGAAGAAATTGTTTTCTTTGTGTGCAAAATAGAGTGATTTATTCCATTTGAAAACAAGAAACAGTTGCTGGAAGTGCTCTCTGGAGACATAATAGGGTCCAATTTTAGATGGAAGGGGCCTGGTAAGCCTTGTGTGGTTAAGTAGACATCAGATAAAGATCTAACTCCTAGCACATTATCCTTTCACCATCAAACTACCGGGCTCTGTTCAATCCTGATTGGACTCTAAAGTTGGAGATTAGTGTTTATTAGTTGTAACAATGACAGAAATACCTACTTTTAATAATTGTTATCCCCCAAAGGTGGAGGTTTGCACATTTTAGTTTAGAATGCCCTACTGTATTAAGAAACTACTATAATATTTTAAAGGATGTAACATACACAATGCAGATGTCCATTAGCAAAATATCCAGATTGATTCAATGTACATGTTTCTACAAATAAAAATGTGAAATTATGTATGATTCATATTAATGATATGCAATTTTAATTCAATGGTATGGGTCAAATAGCTTATCCCAGTTGTATATAATTTTAAGTGTTCCTACAGCTGTCTGTTATTGTTTGGATCTTGAAAGTTCTGCAAATGCCTATATGCTAAAGGCTTTTGTGCCATACTATGGTGGGTGGACTGTTAGGAGGTAGAGCCTAGAGAAAGGAAATTATAATTGGAGGCATGTCCTTATAGAGGAGTTGGGAGGTCCTGGCCCCTTCCTTTGATTCACTCTGCTTCCTGTCCACCATGAGGTGAACAATCTTTCCCTGTCATGATGCTCTGCCATGTTATACATCCTTAAACAATAAAGCCACCCAAACTGTGAGCTACAACTTTTCTTCTTCATAAACAATTCCTCAGGTACTTTATCACAATGATGGTACATAGATGAACACAGTTCTTTGTGATTTCAGAACGGAAATCTTACAAAAAGAAGTCTCAATTTCTCTTATCAGACAAGCAGAAAAGGTCAAAAGCTATGTACATATGATCATATAAGGTGATGCTAAGTGAAATGAACCCCAAGAGGGACACAAGAGCTTTTTTCTTTGTCACTGTTGTTTTTAATGTATTATGTGATTTTTTTTTGTTTCTTTTGTATGTTCTTCCCCCATGGTATAACCCCTGTTGTCACTGTATTTGATTCTGGTGCCCTGCATCTTGTATATACATTTTTCTAATTTGGGGAGGAGAGGGGAAATAACAAAAATATGGATACAGGTTGACCCATTGTAACAATGAGATGAGAACAAACTTTGCAATTTCAGGTGGGGGGGGGGCTGGGGCAGTGGGGAGGGAAAGGATGGTAAGGGGAAAACAAAGGAGGAGGTAACAATGCTTAATAGGAAATGTACTCATTACCTTGCTCATGTAACTGTAACCCCTCTGTACAGTATCTTCACAATAAAAAAATTAAGTCCAAATTTCTGGTGATTTCTGAAACCTAAGAATTATAACTTTTAATTATAACTTTTCTTTAATGTTCTGAAGTCATTAATGAATCTCTAAATCTCGAATTGGCTGAAAATTAGATTTAAAACTTGGAATATTTAAATGGTGGATAATATTTTCATTCTTTTGCAAAACCATTATCTAACAAAATAGAAGTTGTAAAATCAGACTCTGTACTCACAGGTCAAATTTCCTTACTAAACAACCCAGGAAACATAACATCTTATTAAAGAAAACAATACAGAAATGGTGGGATTTTTCCATAGATAAGACTCCATAAATACAACTCATTCCAATTATTCATTTGCTATCATATTCCTCTTTTGTAGTGTTGAGTACTTGGTAATAAAGTTAGAGTTGACAAGTAATTCTTAGGACATTACTTTGAAAAAGGAGATCATATATATTCATATATATATGTATTTATTTGGTCATTGGGCTTGAACTCTGGGCCTGGGTTCTGTCCAGTGCTAGATCAAGACTAGCACTCTACCATTTGAGCCTTAGTGCCATTTCCAGTTTTCTGGTGGTTTATTGGAGATCAGAGTTTCACACACTTTTCTGCCTGGGCTGGCTTTGAACTGCGATCCTCAGATCTCAGCCTCCTGAGTAGCTAGGATTACAGATATGAGCCACTGGTGCCTAGCTAAGGAGATCATAATAAAACATTGTCATTGTCATTGTCAATCATGTGATACAAATGATTGTTTCCTGTTATAACATAGGCAGAGAGCAAAATCTTTTTTATAAGCTGCTTATCATTGTGTTGGTAAATTCTTTATATATTATGCAACCTATGTAGCCTTAATAACTTAAGACTCAGATCATCCAAGATGAATATTCTATTCATGTCTTCTTTGGATGTTGAAGAATGAGCACTGAAGGCAAGTGTTTACTTCCAAATGGGCTTGGAACATGGCAGGTAACAGAGAACTGTGTAATCATCTCTCTCTCTCTCTTCTCTTCTCCTTTCTCTCAAGTTGTGGTGGTGTACATAGACTCTAAATAGTACTCTGCAGAAACTTATATCTACTCTATCCTTAGCAATAGTTTTGAATTTCAAATACAAACTGTCAAAGTGGAGGAAGAAAAATGAAAAAAAAAAGTATTGCCTGAGCATATATGCTATTAAGTTTCCTAGGATTAATATCCTCATCAGAGTTCCTGGGAATTCTACCCTGCAAGGATCCCAGCTGAGAAAGCACAGTTGCTGCCTGGCTCGAAGGCAGAGTGCCCAGGAGCTGAAGCAATTTGTCAATGTTCAGCGGCATTTACTCTTCCAAAAATCAAGTAAGTGAATTTTCTGTAGTTGTTATATTACTCACGACACTACTTCAGCGTGAAGAATGTGGCAACTTAAAAAGCGCCAGTTTTACGAGCTTTACAACGTTGGTGGGGGGGGGGGGGGGGGGGGGGGGAGAAGGATTGGGGTGGGGGGGGGGGGGGAGGCTGGGAAGGGATGGGAAGGGTAAACAAAGGAGGAGGCTGCAATGCTTGGTAAGAAATGTACGCATTATCCTGCCCATGTAATTGTAACCCCTCTGTACAGTATGTTCACAAATAAAATAAAATAAAATTTAAAAAAAAAGCGCCAGTTTTAAACATCACTCGGCCTACTTTATTATTTTAACTATGGAAAATAAGAACAGACCCTGAGCCTGACTGGCCTACATTTCTGAATCCACGTGTAGCCTTTATTACAATAGACGAGATTTTCCCATTCCATCGACAAAACGATCAGAAAGCACAGTAAGGCTTCACAGGTCTGTCTGATGGCCCTCGGCGATGCTTGTGCACGTGGAGTCACTTACTGCAATGAAAAGAAGATGGCCCAGCTGGACAGGATGACCATGGGGAGTAGGCAGTAACCAAGTACACTGGCCACGCAGCCGTAGGACACCCCAGCAGAGCTCATCAAGTTCAGTAAGGCATAAATACCAAGGCAGCCAAGGGCACTCATGCCATACACGTAACCAAACTGAACTTTTCCTGCCTGAAACAACGCAAAGACAAAGGTTGAATGCATAGCAAGCATGCGCAGACCCTGGAAAGACAGCACAGAGAACAGGTGAACACAGATCAAGGCCGTTCAATGTCTGTCTTTGTGCAAGCATCATCGGGGAATTATGGGGAAAAACAACAACAGTACCATCCGTAATATGAATTTCAATCCTGAAAACAAACATCCTGACTACACTCGGCATGAGAAAAGAGTGCTACAGAATAGAGGAAACATTGCCAGGTTGATTTTTTTTTAATCCCACATTGTGTATAAGAAACACAAGTCATAAAACAGAGCCCCTTTCCTTATTTGCTGACTAACAAGTAAAGGCATAAAATTCTGAATAAAGACATAAAAATCCAATTTAGCTTTGGAAGTCTACAAGGCAGATTATTAAAACTGCCATTTAATTTTTTTTCTAATTCGAATAAAAAACTTGACATTGCCATAGAAGATAAATATTCTCTTTTAACCTTGAACTTTTCCAGGATCTTCCTTGAAAAGTTGTCTTTATTCCCTATCTTGATTAAAAACATTGTTTTCTTCAATTTGGTACATTTTTTGTGTCCAGGGATAGGGATCAAACCCAGGACATTGAGCAAGGTAGGCAGGTGATGTACCCCTGAGCTATATCCTCAGTCATTATTTATTTATTGAGACTGGGTGTCTCCAGGCAATTCGGGTTTCCCTTGATTTGAGAATCCTCCTGTCTCTCCTCCAGAGTCATGCAATTTATGTATAGTTCACATACACTGCTTTTCCTGATCATGCTCATACACATAGCAGTTGAGTAGACCAAGAGCTTTATACCATTTATCTCTTAGGGGTTGTGGATGAAACTTAATTTGGGAGTGCTTTGCTTTAGTTAAGAGTCCTCAAAGGCCCAAGGCTTAGTCCTCAGCTTGTGCTTTTATTGGACAGTCGTAGAATCTTTAAGAGATGGGTGTAGGAGGAAGTTAGAAACATCACTGTTTCTCTCTATATAAAAAAGAAACATAAGACATATGCAGGGAGCAAATGTCCTCATGGAAAGCAGTAGACTAAGATTGCCAGAGAGTATGCAAGATGATTATAAGCACATCTTAGGTTATCATCACACCTTAATTTATGCATAGTAACCTAATCATAAAGGGTATTCAAAAAACTCACAAAAAACCACAGCAAAGAAAATTATGACCAAAGAGAAGTGTTCAGTGTCACTACTAAAATCACAAAGACGACAAAAACTAAATAGTAGGCCTTATATTCCAAAAGCTGTTTGTTTGTTTTTAACAAATCCAGATTAGATTGAGGCTTTTCCTAGCAATAGGAAAGCTATAAGAAATCTCCTACTTGGTAGTTTCATTTCAAAAATCATGTTTAAGCATATTTTTCTCTTTTAATACATGATGCATCTTCTTTTTGTTATGGAACATGTCTGTCTCACAAAAAGAAGTCATGAACTAAATAATTTTCACTATATAAAGCAACAAACACCCCATTTTTGTTTACAATGACCTCTTCAAAGTCAATATGGATTAAGGGCAAGCATTAAACTTAAGTGTCTGGGGTGGTAAGATTACCAGAAGCAGTGTAGCTCCCAGAGCTATACAGAAAAGGATGGGTCCTGTGAGGTCTGTTTCATTCATAATGCTGCCATCTGCTGGCTTCATTGGGTTTAACACCGTCAAGGTTTTTTGCCATATATGATCAAAGTTGATTCCAAGTTCTGCAAGAGGGGAAATTAAGACATAAATATTTTAAAAATGAAATTAGTAGAATTGTTATATTTTATTATCATAATTTGCACTTAACCTGTATACCTCTTTTGTTGGCAAAGAGTTAAAAATTTTTTACAGAAAAACAATCCCATAAAGAAATGTTTTCTCTGATTTATGTAACAAATTTTATTATCAAAACTGCAAAACTGACATTGTGTACAAAATAAAAGTATGGCTAAGAAACCAAATGTCTCCTGGTGTGATTTTAGATGTCTCTGTCTCCCATACAACACTTCTAAAATCCTGTCATATCAACAATGGCATAGGTTTTCATATCAACAATGGCATAGGTTTTCAATCAGCAGTCTAGATCCTTCTGACTAATGAGAAAACTAATTTTGGGTTAAAGGGAATGAAACTCCACAGCGGGAAAGGAGAGGGCTCTTTCTTCAAGGAAAATTAACCATAATATACATGCATACTTTTATAAAGTCAATGCAGTATGAGGCTGAATCAATGTACTCAAAGATTAGATTCTTGAGATTAGTCAATCTTTCCATTTTAGAAGTAATCTTGTTAGAATAAAATATCCAGATACGGGCTCAGTGGCCATCAGTCCAGAGTCATTTAGAAATTTCTAATATTTTGTTTCAGTGTCTACTTTCCAAGGAATTCTCATCAGTAGTAATTCTCATCTCATCAGTAGTAATTCTCATCTCATCATGTTCTTTAAGTGAGCTTAAACATCCCAATTCATTTAAATTCATTTATATGTTGAAATCAACGGTCCTTCTTCTCCAGTAATTGCAGTCCAGTAATTGTCATGTTTTAGAGAATAATTCAGGTTTCTGGGTTTCTTTTTCATACCATGGATCAAATGCAGGGCCTCTCAGGAATGTTAGACCAGCTCTCTGTTACTAAACAGAATGCCCAACCCTCAGCTTTTCCTTTTTTTAATATACAGTGGCAAAGGCCAACTAACTGCCCTGCAAAGCTGATGTTCTGTATATAGCAAAATATAGATTTTTAACTAGCATAATATAGATGAGTCTTTAAGAACCCAGAAATTTTCAGATGCCAGCTAGACACCAGGGCAAACTGGATAAAGGGGAGTTTTCACTATCCATGTCATACTTCTCATTGGTATTTGCCATTCTCAGTTTTAAAAGAAAGAATCTGACCAGCTGTGGGAGTGGTTAAATAGTAGAACACTGACATAACAGGAATGACACCCTGGCTTTGATGCCCAGTGTTGGATAATTTGACAAGAGAAATTAATAGTTTGTGAGTTGCTTCCATTTCAATTCCATGATCTTCCTTTATTTTCACAGTGCATTAATGCATAATATAAGGTTATATGTTGGATAACAGTAGCAGTGCACCAAGCTTAAAATGAGGGTAGAGTACTAATGCAATTTTTTAAAGAAAAAAGCTGCAGTTTAAATTAATTTTGAACCATTTCATTTTCAAATTTTGCCATTTAATGCTAATTATATTTTAATTGTAACCATGACAAAATCGCCTTTTATTTATCCCTTGAAAAGGGTAATTATTTCTAAGAAAATTTGGAAAAGTCAAGAATCTCACAGAAGCTGTCTTATAATTGAATATATTAGCTGTATATTTATCAATATTATACAATATCATTACTGATTTCTATTACTTAGTTGATGACACAGTATCTGCACATTCCAATACTGAGTCTTGAAACAGTGAATAAATAAAGGATCAAATATTTTTCTGTCAAAAAACTCAATAGTTTTCCACTGGTATATATTTCCATAATATTTTTAATTATAAGGTATGTCAGAGATTACAAATTAATCTCATACAGAATAAAACTATTGTAAATTTTATTGCCAAATTTATTGTGCTGCTGTCATCTAGTGGTCATAATGTGTAAGATACATGCTGAAAGTAAATTAAGACCTTTATTTTCTATGCTTTTTGTGACATTTCCCCTTCATTTATAATCAGCAGGTTATGCTACACAAATTCAAAATATCATATATCAGTAATCTCCCTATTTTGACACACTTGAGGCGAGAGTTGTTTATTCAGTTGTATAAGATGGGTGTTTTAATGTGATACTTTCACCTGAGCATACAATGTGCCCCATTTCCCCTCTTCATTAACTAGCAAGATTGTACTTCCCTGTCATCATTTCTTCTTTATTTTATCTTCTTTTTCTTCTTCCTTTCCTTCCTCCTTCCTGCTTTCCTGCCTTCCTTTCTCTTTCTTCTTTCCTTCCTCTTTCCTTCCTTCCTTTCTTCCTTCCTTCCTCCCTTCCTTCCTTCCCCCCCTCTCTCTTTCTCTTTCTTTTTGTTTACAAGAAGGTTCACAAAGTATTTCATACCAAGGTACTTCATACCTTTCATATAATATAAATATTATATTTAAATTAGAGTAGTCTATTGCTCACCCCTACTCTGTATTGTAAAACAGTGAGTATATGTGTGGAGGGGGGAATGGGGTTTGAATTCAGAGCTTTGAGCTCTTGGTTGTTTTTGATTTTGGGTTTTTTTTGCTCAAGATTGGTGCTCTACCACTTGAACCATATCTCTGTTCCCATGACTATTATTCTTGGACATGTATTAACATATTGATTGGACACTATCATTCTTACATAAAATCAAACAGGATTGGTGTATTTGAGGAGTAAATGATGCATTTTCAAAATGACATGGTTTTGTTTATGAACTATTCAATATTATAGTTACATTATTTTCCATTTGTTTTGTTATATGTTTGATTACAAACCATGAAAACTCATTTAACATCTTATCCTAGAAATGTACATATGTTTTTTTCCTATTTTGGGACAGGTCTTTTGTTTTTTATAAATTCACAAACCTAAAGGATACTTCCAATTAGAATTCTAGATAGTTCAATAATTTGAAATACACAATTACAGTAGGTACTTTCTTCTATTATATAGTTGGTAGAAATAATAATGAAGAAATAAAGAACATATACGAAGTGAGAGTGGAAATCTATGTCTTCCTAAAAATCAGACATTAGGGATGGTGATATATAAGAGTACGGCATAGAAAAATAAGGACATTTTAGATAACTAGAAAAGTTATTTTCAATACATGTTGTATTGTAAGTAAAAATAAAACTAAAGCCTGATTTCACATATTTAAGGTAAAACAATTTTTGAAAAGAAAATCTAAACATAAAACAAGAAGATAAAATTAAAATTTGAAAATCTATTAATGGATAGCAGCATTATCTGAATATAGAGAAATAGATTCCAAACAAATGATCAATAAGAAAGCAAAGTTTTCAAAATTATTCCAGATGTTCAAGTTTAATTACTGAAATTTACATATGTTCATAGGCTCATGGGAAATTTAATGTCAAACCCAAGGAGAAAATACACCATTTGAGGAATAATCTGTTAAAGAACAGAAGGAAATATTTCAGTGTTTATGGAAGCCATGCCCTGGCCATAAGAATTGAAGTTCTATATTTTTCATTTATATGTTTATATATGTGTTTCTATATTTTCTAAATTATTTAGTTAATATACTTAGTTGGTAGTTTATTAAAAGCACAGATGTAGGAACCTCTGAAAATGTCTCATGAAAGTAGTTTATAACTTTTAGGTATTTATTAACTGCAGAGAAAACAGAATGAACTGGATATATATATATATATATGTATGTGTGTGTGTATATATATATGTATGTGTGTATATATAGATATATGTGTGTGTGTATATATATATATATATATATCCAAAAGCCTTAATGCCCTCTACAAAGTCAACAAATGAATCAAAATATTTTCTTGTCAGTACTGGGATTTGAACTCAAGGCCTTGTGCTCGCTGGGAAGGCACTCTATCCCTTGAGCTTCAAAATATTTTCCATGCTGTTACAAAGAGTTTAAATTATTCACTTTTCACCTGTGTTTTAGTTAAAGGAAGAAGAATGCATTATCTCAAGGAGACTGGGAGCATTCACATAAATGAAATGAAAATGGTTCTTTGATATAAAATATCATGGATTATAATCTATTTCTTAGCACGTGGCTTCAAATAAATGACTTGCATAGATGACGGAATATTAATGCTGGTGTTCAAAGTTAAATGCACTTGAGTTTAATTAATTTTTAAGCATTTGTGCTTCTGGAATCATATGACATTCTCCAGGGGCAAAAAGTGTGATAGAATGTGGTTAGCCTAAAACAACAACAATAATAGCAGCAACAACAATGAATAAAGTTTCTGACATCTCCTAAAGCTTTTCAACTCCTAAGTCCTGAGTTTCTATCCCCAAAGCAGTCTTACAGTAATATTCTCCTCTGCCTAGCTATTCCGCACTTACAAGAGAGAGCTCATTTAAATCAAAGAATTAAAAAAAAAAACTGGCTTGTTTCCCAGGAGAAACCTGGGAAAGAATGAGGGAAAGGATGACTGTCCAAAAAGAAGTGTCATTACCTGACTTATGTAACTGTAACTCTTTGGTACATCACCTTTACAATAACTATGTATACATATATATATTTAAATATAAACATTATATATTATAAAATATAATATATAATTATTAATTATATTATAAAATATATTATAAACATCTATTAATTATATATAATATATGAAGTATATATTATTTATATATTACATATTATACATATTATAAAATATATATTATTTATATATATATTTACCCTTAAGAAATATATAAAATCCTAGTGTAACTAAACTATCTTGTTTGTTCTCAGGCAAACACAGCCAAAGATAAAATATGCTGTTAGGAACTGGCTCATTAACTAGGGTGGCAAAAGTAGTTGTTTTGATATAAGCAGATGGCCAAAAGATGCCTTCATTACTGTTTATATGTAGCCAGCAAGTCCAAATTCAAAAATCAGTAAAGAAATATTTAATAACTTCAGCAGCACCATATTATAGCTTATATCTACTTCCATATTTCCCTGTACAAACACGAAACAAACGCTGAATGGTTTATATGTCATGGCTGGGTAGACTCTTGTAATATATGGAACAATTACACATAAAACATTATATGTGGGATGCTGACAGCACATATTAAGTGATAATTATTGCTATTCTTCTCTGAGCTTTACACACATTAATAACATTTCCTTAACTTATCTTCTAGCAAAGGAGGCTCTTCATCAAAACTGTCAATGTAAGGAGCTTGTGGATAATAATCTGCGTTGGAGGCTGGCTGAAAAAATTGTCCTGTGTGTCCGGATGTCAGGAGCATCTCTGGAGGAATGAAGGGGCTGGGCTGAGACTGCTCACAGGCTTGTTGTCTAGATTAAAAAAGAATACTACTGTTTATACATCTACCAAAGGAATATATGGCAAATCAAGATAGGAGACTCTAATTTTCCTTTAACAAATTCACCTATTTTAAATGACTACTTAGCCAGGCATTAATGGCTCACTCCTACCATCCAAGAGCCTCTGGAGTCTGGGATCTCAAGATCTCAGGATCTGAGGATCATGGCTCAAAACCAGCCAGGGCAGAAAGCACATGCAGCCCTGTCTTT
The DNA here is from genome assembly GCF_000151885.1 of Dipodomys ordii. Classification (NCBI taxonomy): domain Eukaryota; kingdom Metazoa; phylum Chordata; class Mammalia; order Rodentia; family Heteromyidae; genus Dipodomys; species Dipodomys ordii. Next base: position 22,017,575 of record NW_012267224.1, read on the forward strand.
AATAAAGCACCAAAAAGCCAGAAGTGGAGCTCTAGCTCAAGTGGTAGAACACTAGCTTTGAGCATAAAAGCTCAAGGACTGCACCTAAGCCCTGAGTTCAAGCCCCATTACTGACACCAAAAAACAACAACAACAAAAATGACTATTTACTACAGAATAATAAACTGCTCAAACTTTTATCAAAAGAAAATAAAATGAATGGCCAGGTGCCGGTGGCTCATGCTTGTAATCTTAGCTATTCAAGAGGCTGACATCTAAGGATCAGCATTTGAAGTCAGCCCAGGAAAGAAAGTCCCTGAGACTCTTATCTCTAATTAACCACAAGAAAACTGGAAGTGGTGCTATAGCTCAAAGTGACAGAATACTAGCCTTGAGCAAAAGAACTCAGGGACAGCACCCAGGCCCTGAGTTCAAGCCCCACAATTGACAAAAAGCAAGAAAGCAAGCAAGCAAGCAAGCAAGAAAGAAAGAAAGAAAGAAAACTGATTATGAAAAGGCTTCTAGAAGCAAAATCTACACAGACTCATATTACCTTAGTATATGCAATATGCTGGGCCTAACTCCTTATATATATTTTTCAATTAAAACCTTACATGGTTAATATGGCATTTAAATTTCATCTGACACCAAAAGAAATATTGTTTCATAGACACCAAACCATTAGTCAATCCCCCCAGCATCAAAGCATGCAGGTACCAAAGAAATCTAACAAATCAAGCACTGCAGGTGTTAGATTCTGGCTGAAACTCTGAGCAGTGTTCTGCTCCCGCATAAGGAAGAAGAAAGGCAGGAGGGGGAGTCACAATTGATTGGTTAGTGATAAATAATCTCATAATTCCTATACCTCTGGCCACAGTAGCTATCCTCTAGATACACTATTTCCCCAGGATGCTCAGCATCTTATTTTGATTTGATGTATACTTCATTGAATTATTCATAGAACTGATAAGAGACAAGAATTCTGAAACTCCTCTGAGGCATATTAATAAGTCACAGACCTGAGTGGATGTTCTTTTACTTCCTATATTGACCACAGCCAAAAAAAACCTTCCTTTATTTTTGAACCTTAACAGGGTGCATTGGAATCAAGTTGTTGGATTGAACTAGAAAGTACCTGAAGCAAGTTAAGTCTTCATCCTGATTCAGTTAATTATGAGCTTCTTTCATTTGGATATATTAATTTCTACCTCTTTGTCCTCTTGATTTCTGAACCAGTGATATAAAGAATCAAAGAGGGGGCTGGGGGCGTGGCTTAGTGGTAGAGTGCTTGCCTTGCATACATGAAGCCCAGGTTTGATTCCTTAGCACCACATGAGCAGAAAAAGCTAGACGTGGCACTGTGGCTCAACTGGTAGAATGCTAGCCTTGAGCTGAAGAGCTGAGGGACAGCATCCAAGCCCAGAGTTCAGGCCCCAGGACCAGCCGAAAAATAAAAAAAAAAAAAGAATCAAAGAGGAAAATAAATTTATGTTGGGTGAGATAAGGAGAAAATACTGTGATGCACGGATCCGAGAGTAAGACCCTAGAAAGTTCTGTCTTTCTTGGGCCTTTTACTTCACTTCACTCTGGAAATGTAGATGGATACCCAAGTATGTATATATTGTTTGGAAAAATGAATAGATCAAATAAATAGAAGTTTTGAGGCAATGGATTCCTTTTTATAAGACAGGAGAAGATAAGTGGGGAAAAAACTATACATTTCTCATCGTAGATTATATGGTTATTCAGAATAACTTAATGCTTATAGTATTCCCTCTGCCTGAAGCACATTTCACATATTTTTGTTGTGAAAACACTATATACGTACATCTTTCCCTGCCATTAGAGCCTGGCTCTGTAAAAGTAACTAGAAACATGCCTGTATTCAAAATCTGCCAGAGTTTTTTTTAAAAGAATACCTACACCATTTACTTGGCATGGGCCTCAAATCATAAAGGACATTCTCTAAGAAAGGTTTCACAGCTCTCTTGTACCATTTCTATTTGGGTACTTTATTGAGATATGCTGAGAATAACTTTGACTTCTGCTAAAAACATCTCCCAGCCTGAAGCCCCTTGCAATATTATTAATATTGTTCAAAATGGAAACAATATAAACTGTGTTAAATGGAAATTCCTTTGTATAACTTAAAGAAAATAAAAAATAAAATAAAGTACTTACCCACTAGATCCATAAAGGTTCCCATAGGTATCAGAAGCAATATAGTTCTGCTCCTGATTATCAATGGTATAATTAGATTGATAAAAATCAGTGTTGAATTGTTCCAAGTTTGACATCCTGAAAAAAGTGCTTTATTAGTAAGTTCATGAGTCAATACATTTTTGAGAAATTTACAAAGGTTAACTAGTGATGTGATTATGGCTAGACTCCTATCAGAGAAGAAGGAAGAATAAATAAGTATTGGGGAAAGTATGAAAAGATATGATTAAAGGTCATTTACACTCAGACACCAGTATCTTACTTCTCTAACTCTAGCTACTAAATAGACTAACAGATGAAGATCATGGTTTTAAACCTGCGTAGGCAGGCAAATCAGATTCTTAACTCCAATTAACCAGTAAAAAGCCAAAAGTGGAGGTATGCCTCAATTGGTAGAGCACCTGCCTTGAGCTGAAAAGGCCAAGCAAGAGCACAAGGTCCTGAGTTCAAGCCCCAGGACAGGCACCAAAAGAGAGACAAAGAGCGAAAGACATTTATAAAACACGCTATTGTCAGCTATTTTTAAAATGTATTTACAGCTCTAATTTGTGACTGACAAAATTGATTTTAACTGATCTAAAAGCACTTCCATTCTTTCCCCAAACATATCATTCTTAGGGATTTCAGAAGAAAAATCTAAAACGAGCCGGGCGCTGGTGGCTCACGCCTGTAATCCTAGCTACTCAGGAGGCTGAGATCTGAGGATCGCGGTTTAAAGCCAGCCCGGGCAGGAGAGACCTTGAGACTCCTATCTCCAATAAACCACCAGAAAACCGGAAGTGGCACTGTAGCTCAAGTGGTAGAGCGCTGGCCTTGAGCTGAAGAGCTGAGGGACAGCGCCCAGGCCCAGAGTTCAAGCCCCACGACCCACAAAAAAAAAAAAATCTAAAACGTAATCCATAACTGAAAAGTTAACCTTTGGTTTTTAACTTGGTCTCTCACACAACAGAGCCCAAAGGTAAATAGTTTATAATAGTAGTACTGTTTTAACTTGATTTTCCCAGAAATTTAAGATTTGCTCACAGTCTTTCTTTGTTTATCTCCAGAACTGGAAATGAACCTCTATAAACCGACTTTCTAGTTGTACTTGAGCATTCTTCATAAGCATTTAGGACATTTGCTTCTTTTGTCTAGGATGCTGCACCTGGTCTTCTGGCTAAGCCAGAGGGAGAAAGACTCCATTTTGCTGAGCAAAGTGTATGACCTTGGCTTAGACCTTATGACTAGGAATACCAGACAGAAAGAGAAAAGTTTGAGATAAGAGGTTTGAGATGTTAAAAAGGTAATAGTGGTGTTATGATAGAAATTGACAATAGAGGAAACTTTGCAATTGAGCAGATGTGATTATTCCACTTTACATGCTAATCTTACTTTTTCATTGACAACATTTTACTCCAAAAATAGTAAATTTAGAAATCACAGCAGTAATCTTTATCATTATAATCATCTAGGGAATATTGCTAAATTTCAAATGAAGCTGCATAAGCAACCTTAACTAGAAAAGCTTCATTAATCAGAAATATTCAAGGAACAATTATTAAATATATCAACTTTGTTCAGTTCATTTAAAATACAGAAAGCTTTTCTAAAATTAGATGCTGAAATTCATACATCTGATTTAACAAATCAAGATTTTTTAATTAGTATAAAATTAGCTATGAATTATGTAAACTAAAATCAGGACTTAGTAATAAATCTTTTATCAACTTATAAAGAACCTGAAATTTAATAGCATATCTTTCTCAATCCATAATATATTCATTATAAAGCAAAAAGAATGACTTCACTCGCGTACACTAACTTTTCATAACACACAAAGCTTTATGTAACTTGACTATGGTATTAGTCCTTATATAACCCAGTTTCATATTTTATATATGTGCCAAGTCTTTTAGAGATCTGATGAAAAAGAGACACATACCTCTGGGTATTTTATGAGGAAAGATTCTCCAGCAAATGTTGCTTTACTTGGGAAATTTAAAGCAAATCAGTTGGTGGAAAGATGAGCTGGCTATATTTAAGTTTCTAAATTTGTACTCTGACACTCTGAACAGATGCTACAGCCAAAAGAAAAGCCTGCCAAAAGCCAGACACTGTGGCTTATAACACTTTTATGGTTTACAAACATAGTGTACAGCATATAGACATAAATTTGGCAATGTGCATAAGTAAAGGCATTTTCCTTATGTACATGTCAGCTGCACTTGGAGGTAAGATCAGTTATTTGAGGCAAGCAGGAGGAAATAAGTGATTCAATTCTTCTCCTACATTGGTTTTCAACCTAGATAAAAATGTAATAAAAAAATCAAGATATGATACAGGATCTTAGCATAAAGATTTCTGCACCACAATGAAAATAGCATCCTGTCAGTTTTATCCAAATCTGAAGTATTCAATTATATGAATAACCTTTAAGAAGACGATATGATCTGTCTCTAATATTTTTCTTGCGTCTTACTCCTCCAGCGGAGATTAAGAGATACATATTCACATGACCCACTGCTTTTCACACAAAGGCATGTTCTATCTCATTTTCAAGCCAATACTGGAAGCCTTTCTTTTGTTTTCTTTTTCATTTTGTTTGTCAGTTGTGGAGCTTGAACTCAGGGCCTGGGCGCTGTCCCTGGGCTTTTTCACTCTGGGCTGGTGCTCTACCACTTTGAGCTCCACTTCAGGTTTTCTGGTGGTTAATTGGAGATAAGAGCTTGGGGACTTTCCTGCTCCTGGCTGGCTTTGAATCTTGATCCTCAGATCTCAGCCTCCTGAGTAGCTAGGATTACAGGCATGAGCCACCAGAGCCTGGCCCACTGGAAGCTTTTTAACTCATCCTTATCCCAGAAAACTATCTGAGTTGTCTCTCCCTCTTATCACCCAGTCCCAATCAGGAGTCACTTTGAAGACTAAGTGAAGAACATGTTCAGCTCTTGGAGACAGAGATAGATTTGGAGATGGCAGGGAGAAATCTGTGGTTTAAACAGAAAGCCAAAGTAGTAGTGATTTCATAGCATGGAAAGGTTAAAAGAAATGTGTTAGAAGAAAACACAGAGCTTAATTCAAAAAGGAGGCTGAAGATCATGGTAAGAGTGTATGTTATTGTAATTGAATGACATGGCACTAAAGGGCTCCAAACAATGGAATGATATGATCAGCGCTATGCAGAAACAGAAAAGTGAGACTGGATTGGCAGGGCCTATTGGAATAGCACAGGTGTGAAGAAAAGGAGGTTCAGATTGGTTACAGCAGAATTGGAAGAACTTTCACAAAAGTCATGACAACTAAAGGATGGATGAAATAAAAAACAGCCATGTCTATAAAAAGATGCTTCAGATCAGAAAACCATGGGCCCATGGGCTATTTGAACTGAGGGAGGGACAATAGAGGAAACTGAACAAGCTCATCAGGAAGGTGGAAAGAAGACTTCGTAGGATAAAATTTGTATTAGGCTGGAGTGGAAAGACAATTATTAAGGACAGTCATTTCCAGAATTCTGACAAGTATTCTGCTCAGATAAATAAAGGTCTACAAAAGCTCCAAGTTGCTGCATAATAGCCATTATTTAAATCATTCTTTTTCTTCCTTCTCTCAAGATTTTTCTTAATTACTTTATTCTTATTAGCATGGATCAATTATATATATTAATACGGTTCAGTGTGATGTTTCAACACATGCATGTGGTGTGAAATCAGAGTGATTAGCTTTAAAGTTCCTGTGAGAACAGCAGGGAATACTTTTATCTTTCATATATATGTAAAGACAATATATTTTCAATCTCATTTCATTTAAACAAATGTTAAATGTTGTAATTATATACTCTTCAGCATACTTTTCATGAAAAATTCATTTGATTTAATGACTTGCAACAATATATAAGGCAAAAATTAGCATATAAAAATGAAATTAACCTAAGTCTTCAGTGAACATAAACCATGAAACACTGAAGATCAAATGACTTCAATGTCCTGACAGCTCCATACACAGCTCCTTAATGCATACAGCAGTAAAGTTTATAGCTACTCATAAATGTAATACTATGCAAATATACAAATACAAATATACAAATATTTTTCATTCACAGATCATTTGATTGTTACATTGTACATTGAAAAATACAATTTAGATTGGTATTATGTCTTGTTGCAGTGCGTTAATTATTTTTGTCTAACTATTGAAATAATTATTTGTTTTATTATTTCACTGTTTTCACTATCTCCATTTATTATCATTAAGAAAATATGAATGATTAATTGGTCACATTTCCTGTAGCAATGAAGGGAAAACATCTTTCCCAATGCTGTGTCATAATTATATATTTTAATTACAACATCATTATTTTACAAACTATGGGAATGTTTCATTTTTATAATATTTTCTAAGTGTTTTCAGGTTAATTTGACTAATTTATTATGACTAGCAGATGAAAGTGCTCATGAAAGATGTAAGGAGACAATTTGCCTATCATATATATTTAAATCTAATTGTCAGTATACAAATTTTGTTTTATAAACATGTCTTCCTTGCTTTGTCATGAGAAAATAACCCAGTTACTTATCACAAAGTTTTAACTTAGAAATTTTTAAACATCATCACCATGATATTGTCAGAATTTAATGGTTAGATAATAAGTCACTGAGCATTTGAACATTCGTTCAACAGTTACTTGAAATTCCCATTCTAGCTGTGACTCTGGAGAGAGACTGGCTGCTGGACAAACCCTGTGATACAAGAAAAAATGCCAGGCTATCCAGTAGTCCCAGTGGAGTCCACAGACATGAAATAGAAAAAAAAAGTTATCCTTGCCAAGTCCTGTCCAAATTGCTCAGATATGAACAAAGTGAATGATAGTTCTTTTAAGTTGCAAAATTTTGAAGACGCTGGTAACCCAGCAATACATGACTAGAATATATTTTTATGTGTGGAATTTGTTTAAAAATGCTACACTGGCTCTGGCACCAGGCCACAAGCAAAACCTGATAATGCCTCTAAGAGATTGTTAGAAAAGCTCAAAAAGCTCATGAGTGGAGATTTGAAGGACAATGAAAAATGTATTTTTGGAGGCTGGAAAAAAATTGAACTCATTTTATATAGTATTAAAAAGTTTAGTAATTCTATTGCCAAGTTACTGTGAAAAATAGAAACGGATCTTTCCAGAAGGAATCAGAAAATGCCTACCAGCTTCTAGCACCAAGAGATGAACTAACATAGCAATTGTTAAGATTCTGAGCAGAATTTAGAGAAAATTTGAGTCATAACTTCTTGGTTTGGAAATAAAATGGTTTTGCTAATCCTAGACTTTCTCAGCAAAACATTCTTAAACTAAGATATGACTTCAGGACAGATAAAACCAGGATGCCAACATTAAAATATGGACCTCAGATGGTAAATCCAAGAGTATGACAATAAATAATTTTTAAGACTTTAGGTACATTTACACATATATTTTATAGTGTTTCTAAGTGTGGTATTAAAATGTTTTTGTAAACAGTAACGTAAACAATAAGGGTTTTAGTGGAATGTTAATCTTACAAATTTATCACTCTGGTGGCCTAGGGTAGAAAATGACCTATCTTTGGAAGGAAATATTAAATACATGATAAATTGATCCATAAGATGTTCAAATTGAACAATGATCTTTACCTTTTCTCTTGATAGAAATCTTGCAAAAACTTTGTAAATTTTATGTTCTATTGTTGTATTACATCAATGTGTCCAGTATGTGGAGATGTATAAATGGTACCCATATATCTCACTATCATACTTAAAACAACAGGAAGTGACATAACTTACTAATCCTATATTTTGCTTACCTATGAAAATACAACATCCATTAAGGGAGAATCACTATTGGGATTCAACCTCAAACCTTATCAGGTACTTTTGACCATGAGTTACAGCAGAAATATAAGAGAACATGAACATAACTTGATAGGACATAATGGAGATATAGAGACTTGGATTTAAGATATTTCTGTTCCTGTGTCAAAGTACTCCCAACTCTGAGCAGCCAGGTAGATAAAGACACCATCAGTGTTTCCTTGATAATGCTTGTTTTTCTTTGTTTCTGGTTATTTCCCTTTTGACACACACATATTTATCTTCACCCATTCTGAAACCATTTGTTAAGCTAGAGTAAGTGGTGGGCTATTCTGTATACTATTCTTTCTCCTTGAAGAAGTTGGGGATATTCTTTTTCTCTTGAAGATAGATTTGAGGTTTTTGCTATGATTTCTCAAATTCAAACAAAATCAAAGTTAACAAAGGGCTGATAGATTTTTGAAGAAAGGGTTTGGCAAATTCAATGTCGTTTTCTGAGGAAAACCTCAGGGAGAACTGGGAGCTAGAGATATGACAGGAGTTGTTGGTGGTTATGCTAATAAAGAATTAATGTTTACTTGCGCCAGAGGGCACAAGGGTCCATTAGTTAGTTACAAAACAAGACTCACTATTCACTGGTCATTAAAGAGTCTTCATTTGTGCCTAGTGACGGTCAGGTATTCTGGAGCCACTCAATGTCACTGTCAAGTTATCAGCTGTGACTAGTGAGTGCTCCCCCATACTTATGGTGGCTTCACAGTTTCCTATGGTTAGAGCCCTGTGTGGCAAAGAACAGAATTTAATAGAACTATCTCATAAATGATTAATGCTTCAACTTAGAAGTTTTTCTTTTCTATATTTTGTTATTACTATCCCTTTACTATATCTATTACAATTATCTTCAAGGCTTACATTTCATCCTGTTTACTGGTAAATTTATAGGCACATTCTAGTTATTACAAGTGAGGGAAACCATGCAACCTATGTTTCTTTGGCTTACTTCACTTAATATAATCTTTTCCAAGTCTTTCCATTTCCTTACAAATGAGGCATGTCATTCTTTCTAATAGAAGCGTAGAATTCCATTGTGTATAAATATACCACATGTTTTTGATCTGTTCATCCACTGAGGGGCATCTGTGTTGATTCCATATATTAGCTATGCTAAACAATGCTGCAATGAACATGATTGTTCTGGTAGCTTTAGTATGGCCTGGGTAGTGGTGAATTGGATAGATGCCTAGGAGTGTGATTGCTGCAGATGATCATATAAAATGATGCTTATCAAAATGAACTCCAAGAAGTGGAAACAAAATTTTCAGTTTTACTTATGAGTTTTTTCATGTTGTCCCCCTTTTGTCTCTTTTTTAAAAATTTCTGTACCTTTTGTCTTGTATATAAGTTTATTTGATTTGCAGAGGGTAAGAAGAAGCACAGAAATGATGGACAAAGGATGAACTAATTCAGCAGTGATACTCACTAGACACTATGTTGAAAATTAACTTTAAAACTGGGGGGAGGGAAGCGCAGAAGGGAAAAACTGAGAGAAAATGAGGGAAGAGGTGACATGGTCAAAAAGAAATTTACTCGGTACTAACTTATGTAACTCTCACCCCTCTGTATATCACCTTTACACTAAACATTTAAAAAATAAATACAAAGAAATAAAAATTAAAAAAAAAAGATATGGAGCTGATTAGTACATCCCTTTAACATAGTGCATGACTTCTAATTAAATTAACAAACAATAAAGACATGTTTTACTTCGTTTCCTGTTATTTTATCAAGATCAATAGTTGTGTGTTAATATAATCTTTTATAACAGAGTTTAACAAAGGATTCTATCTACAATATCATATGATAAATTTAAATCTCCAACCTGAGCACCTATAGCCTAGAGCAAAATGCATCCAGCTCTCAGTTTGGAGTATAAGATTGTGTCTGTCAGCCTGGCCTCTAGACTTTGGCCACTGAAAACATTTGAAGAGCTTCTCTTTGCCTATTCGCAATTTCTGTCCAGGTAGAAACAACATGAAAGCTATTCGTTGCCATGAAGACTCTCAGTAGTTTACCTAGCTTCTTTCTATCTCAGTTTTCTCATCAATACAGTAACATTTTGGAACATTTAGGATATTTATATTTTAGTGTACTTCTCAAAACTACTGAAATATTTCGGATATGTAGGCCTAAAAATATTACACTTTTAATATGACAGTGGACACATCTGAATTGAGACTACCTATGACACAAAGCTGACTGTTGAACTACTCTGATGTGCCAAAAATTGGGTAAGTTTGTTCTCGTAGTCTTTGCATAATATATAATGGCTTCATTCATTGGGAGAAAAAGTAAATACCTTTTACTTACAAATGCCACAGAAAAAAACAAGTACAGCAATAAATTGATGGTTCCTGAGGTAATTCAATTTCAAATGAATGAAATGAGGACTCTAATGAGTCTAATAATACAAATCAGATGAGTTAGAAGAGAAAACTTAAGTCAGCAGTTATATCAAAGATTATACTCATAAAGAGAACAAAATATTAGAGAAATGAAATGTAAATCATATAAGAAGCAGATGAACATTTCTCCCTTTCTTCCCCTTTCCCTCCCTCCCTGCCTCTCTTCCTTCCTTCCTCCTTTCTCTCCCTCCCTTCCTTTTTCTCTCTTTCTTTCAGAATTTGATAGATTTTTAGGGCCTTATTTTTACTAGACCAATACTCTACCACTAAGCTATACTTCTAAACTTTAAAGTGAATTTTTAAAATGACAAATTCACAAAAACGTAATCCCCTTAAGAAATTAAGATTTGTTTCCTTCTCATTTGTCACTTAGAAATGCATTCTCCTGATGTGTTTATGAATCCTTTAATCCTTATGGTGGATATCTGTTGTTATTCAATATCCATCTCTTCTTATTTCCTGTCAACATCAAGCTGTTCTTTCCAGAGAGTAAGCTCTATATGGCTTAGATTAGAATAACTTTTTCACTAATACTCAAAATCCAAAGCTTCCTCTCAAAAAGGGTTTTTATTCACAATGAGAGCTTATACTTTCTTCCTGAATTCGAAAAAGTTGTTCAGTGTTTCACTTGATAACAACATTCATTTTTATTAATGTTTATTTCATAAATACTGTACAAAGGGGTTACAATTACATGAGCAAGGAAATGAGTACATTTCTTATCAAGCATTGTTGCCACCTCCTTTGCTTTTCCCTTACCATCCCTTCCCTCCCATTTCCACGACTACATTCTCCCCTTCACCCCCCCCCCCACTGCCAAAGTTGTAAAGTTCATTTTTCGTCATAGCATCTTGTACATTTCATTGTTGCAGTGGGTCCACCCCTATCCCTATTTAAGCAATTTGTTTTTTCCCTTCCCCTTCCCAAATTATACCAACATCAAATACAGTGAAAACAGGGGTTATACAGTGGGGGAGGGACATACAAACCAAAAAAGTCACCTTATAAATAGCACGAAAGAAAAACCACTTGAGTCCTTATCTTGGGGTTCATTTTTTTTGTTTTGTTTTGTTTTTTTTTTGTCCAGTCGTGGGGCCTGAACTCTGGGCCTGGGCACTGTCCCTCAGCTCTAGCGCTCTACCTCTTGAGCCACAGCGCCACTTCCGGCTTTTTTCTTTTTGCTTATGTGGTGCTGAGGAATCGAACCCAGGGCCTCAGGCATGCAAGGCAAGCACTCTACCACTGAGCCACCTTCCCAGCCCTTGGGGTTCATTTTTTAAGGATATCAACATGGGAGGAAAGCAGAGCCAGGGGACTATTAGATCATTAAATATTAAATTATTAGCTATTAGATTATTAGATATCCCTCTTTCCCACAGTGCTACCTTGGAGACAAGACTTTAATTACAATGGATACTAAAAGGACACAAACCCTACATAACGTAAGGTAATAATGTTTTATTGTTTTAGGAGCTACAATGTGGTAGTTACTTTACTCATCTAGGGAGAACAAGTACCGTGGATGTTGTGGCCAGGTTATGTGGAGAGTATACTGGGAAGAAATATTGCTGTGGCCATTTGAAACTACAATCCATCATGTAAGTATTTATTCAGAATACTTGGGTTTATAACTTTTTTTAGCACAAACATAAATGCTGCAAAACTGGTTCATGTTAAGTTTTTTGGCAATTAACATTAAGCTAATTTTTACAAATTTCCTTAAATTATGATGCAGATTCTCAATCTGACCTCAAGAAAAAATAATGATAGTTGTGAGATGAATTTTACATCCCTCCAAACATGTTTCCATCTTAATTTCAGAATCATAACTTCAGAAGGTTACTTACATGGTCCCTAAGTTTGAAAGAGATTATGAGACTTTTGATGGACTTAATCCAACATTGCTGATATTATTATATAAAGGAAACTTTAGACACAGAAAAAGACATGCACAGGAGGAAGACTATTAACAAAGGAAAATATCATATGATGAAGGCAGAGATTACAAAGGTGTATCAAATGTCAAAGCTTTTTAAGAAAACATCAGACACAAGTGCAGAGGAACAGAAGTCTTTCTCTCCCCATTCTCAGGGAGAATCTACCTTGCTTTTGAATTCAGATTCAGCCTTAGCACTGAGAAAAACGTATTTCTATTCTCTAAACCATTCTATTTTTGGTGCTTTCTTATAGACTTTTTTTTTGTCGGTTGTAGGGCTTGAACTCTGGACCTGGACGCTGTCCCTCAGCTCTTCAGCTCAAGGCGAGCGCTCTACCACTTGAGCTATAGCGCCACTTCCGGTTTTCTGGTGGTTTATTGGAGATAGGAGTCTCAAGGTCTCTCCTGCCCAGGCTGGCTTTGAACCTCGATCCTCAGATCTCAGCCTCCTGAGTAGCTAGGATTACAGGGGTGAGCCACCAGCACCCGGCTAGACTTTGGTAATAGGTTGTGGAATGCTACCAAAATAAATACTTTAAAATGTGGGATTTGTTTTAAAATGAGGTCATAAGTAATAGACATTGCTGGTGGATATGGAGATGTAAAAAGAAGACTGTGGAGTGTTCAGGAGGCTTTTATTAAGCATGTGTTGCTAAGATCAGAATGTGTGTTAAAAATACTTCTCACTCTGGCTAGCCTCCACAATTTTGATAATCCATTAACTTAAAATTTTATTCTTAATCTTTCTCTTTCTGACTTTTTGTCCCACTGTCACCTTGTATGTGTATTGGGGGGGGAGGGGTCAGTTTGTGATTGGTTTTGAAATGGTGAGAATCAACCAAGTAACCAAGAAATTAATAATCAAATAATCAGGTTATTGCTTTAGGAGGCTTATTCTAGCAATAAGACATAAATAAGAAAGTAGCTATCAATTTTCTTTCTCTGAATCTTGACCAATTTAGATTCATCAGGGAAATTTCTGAAAAATATAAGCATACCTCCAATACATTGCATTTTATGTCCTTCAGACGTTTTTTTTCCCAATTTCATAATATCCTCAATTATGCAGAGTTCTCTCTTCTTGATAATTTTCTTTCCTACCTTTTGATTCAGCCATTCACTTTTTCTTATCTTTAACCAAATTGTAGCTATGAATTTTAAAATTTAACTGTGAACTTTCCCCCTAAGTTTCACTTACCTATTACCTTCTGAATCAAATAGAACATACGCTCACATTCTGGTAATCAATAATGCTACTATTCAATCAAAACAAAAAAAAATTACCTAGAAAACCTATTCCCGTTTCCACATCACCTCAACCTTCTTTGTTACGTTTTTAAAGTATCTGTCAGCCTCCACTTCACCCTCATTCATGTTTTTTCTTTCTTTTTTTTTAACCAATTCATTCAGAGCTTTGTTGCATCTCAACTAGACTATGACAGAAGATTCATTATGTTTCCTTTATATCACATTTTCCTGGTAAGCTTCCAAAAGCAAAACTCTGTTACTTCCCTCTTTTCAATGATTTTGCATATGAATGGGTAAAGTAACTAGCTAGTTCTAACCTTCCCAGGGACTTTCTCAAATTGGCTTTATTCTTTCCACATATAACTCATGCCAACATTCTTTGTTACTACTTCAATATTTGTACTGTTTGATATTAAAATTGTTACAAAGCCCTAATTCATGTTCAAAAAAAAAAAAACACCAAAATTCGAAACTGTAGTTTGCACTGGAGACACAAGATGGCAGTACTTTATCTGCCTAACAGCAACGAGAGAGATCCTTTGCATTGCATGGATTATGCTATGAAATTGTGTATGTGCTGAATGACTATTGTGGTGTTATTGCAAACATCATTAATGGTATTTATAATGTTTAAAATATTGCACAATATTAATAACATTGAAACCAAATTTAGAGGTGATAAACTTGCTATTTAAATGACTATTGTGGTGTTATTTTAAACATTCTAATGGTATTTATAATGTTAAAATATTTCACAATACTGATAACATTGAAACAGAATTAGGAAGTCATAAAGTCGCTATTTTCGTGTCATTCCACATGTTATAGGCTGAATTCTGCCCCCTTCCCACCTTGACTGCAAAGGTTTTTATGTTGAAGCCTGTCCCCCAGTTCCTCAGGATGTAATTGTGTTTTGGAGATAGGCATCTTGACAGAGGTAATGTAGTTCAAATGTGGGCATTACAATGGGCCTAAATCAAACATGTTGTGTCATTCTAAAAAGACTACACGAGGATGCTCTCACAAGTTAAAGATCTATAAATTAAGGAGGTTGGTTTAATTTCAGATACCTTGATCTTGGATTTCTAGCTTCCAAAACCAAAATTAAAAAATACAAATATTACTCCCTTTGTGGTACTTTCTTATCGTAACCCTAGCAAACTAATGTAAATTAAATACAATGCTTGTGAAACAGTATTTTGTAAGAATGTAATCTCTCAGTTGTATATTTACTTTTAGGGAAAAATGAGTCGTCATTTATGTGTTTTAAAAATTTATCAGCACCTTAGAAGTTCTTCCTTCAAAATATCACTATCTTGATTTATGGTCGTGATTTTCAGCCAACTATGTTTTATATTTATATGTTTTTTTACTCATCTGTATCCTTGCTCAAGAGAGCAGAGTTTAATGGAGTGGTTAAGGGAGTGACTATGGAGTTAGACTTGGGATCACAGTTCTGATGTATCCATTTCCCGTGGATTCCAGCTAACCTTGTTATATTCCTGCTTGTCCTCAATTCTGGTCTCCTTCAACTCCCATTATAACACACACTCACCACTGCCAAGGGCGAGCTGAGTTAGGGCGAGCTGAGTTCATTCACTCTGGGTGGTATTTCCTATATTTACAAATCTGTCCTAATCACTGTCACTCACGCTAGGCTTTGTAGCCAAAGAGTATGAAACTGAAATCATTAAAGTCTCGGCAGCAGACTTAAAGCATGCTCAATACATGCCGAGATAGTTCATCCGCTAACTGAACCAGTAATAGAAGTAGTCACATAACACAGATTGCCTTAAAAAAATAATTCCCAATAAAGAGCTGAGCCTGTAATAGAAGTTTGATTTTAATAAACGATTTTGATCGCCCAGCTGATCAAACGAAATACTACGAAGGATTTCAGTCACAATGGTGAAGTAAACACCACCGACCCTCCTCCCCCGGCCCGGGCCCCCTACACCTCACAAGGCCCAAACTCCAGACACCCCAGAGACGATCCCGGGGCCGCGTGGGAGGAAGTCGGGTGCGACCGGTCCCGTTACCTCCGGCACGCACCCCTTTCTTACTGGGACAGACCTCCTCTCCGTTCGGTACACTGGTGATGAGGCTGTAACTTAAAGTAGGGGGAATTGTTAAAGAACCCAGGACAGACTCTTCCTACGCTCTCTCCTTCACAGACTTTCCTGGATTCACCAAGACACCAGAATCCTTCCTTCCGGTGCGGTTCCTCCTCTGCGCTCACTGATCACCGAAGGAACCATCAGTGCACAGCTATCTATCGTGTAAGGATCTCCGAGACGCCACACTGTGCTCGAGCGTCCCGGGACGCAGCCCGCTCTTCCTGGGTGTGTGCAGCAGGCCGGCCCCGCGCCCACATCCGCGGGCCTGGCGTTCTCGGCGGGTGGCAAGGTCTGAACCTCCTATTGGAGCTTGGAGGGATCGATCACACCGGACCCGCCAATGGGAAGCCCGGCAGCCCGCACGCAACCACAGCCACACCTCCTCCCACGTGACTTGTGGCGGCTGACGTCATGACGTCGTGCGCCTGGAGCGACGGCGAGCCTCCGGCGCCGTTGATTGGCTAGCGCGGTCTCCGGTCCCGGCTGTCACGTCTCGGCGCGGCCTCTGGGCCGAGCTTGGCGTCTCCTTACCATGACCCGGTCCCTTCTCAGCGATCTCTCTTGACGCCTCCTCCGCCCAGGGCATGTGGATCCCGGCGGGTCGCAGCTGGTGGCGCGGTCGGGCGCTGGCGCCCTGGGCTTCAGGGCCCGCCCGACCCAGGTTGCCCTGGTCCCGGCCGGCGCCGACCCACGCGGTCGCCACGGATCCCCGGGCGCCCTCCAGGCCCTACGGCTCTGCAGAGCTCAAGGTGACCGCCACGACCCGCTTGGGGGCCGTTAAACTTGGGGTGCCCCGCGAGGGTGGGACTCTGGGGGTGCTCCCGAGGCCCGGGGGCACGGGTCCCCCAGATCCTAGCTGCAGGGCCGGCTTCCGCCACAGCCGGCGGCGAGCGGGGGACCCAGCCCGGCCCGATGGCCCAAACAGCTCCGATCCGGATTCGTTCTTGGGGGGCCCTGGGCCACGCACTTTGCCGATGAAGTGTCCCTCGTTTTGTGGAGTTTCCCTCTCACCCCACCCCGAAAATCCTTGTGAGAAGCTGCTCTCGGATGCTCCACTTTCCTGCAGCTCATTAGCCGGAGGATCTCGACTTGGCCTTTCTCTGGATGGACTTTCTCTGTTGAATGGCAGGCTAAGCAAACCGTCTTTGGCTATTGGTGATACTTGCCTGATCTAAGACATACAACTTTGAGGTCCCTAAGCTAGATTTTTAGAAGCGTCGGCTGCTTCTGTTTTATTATTACTGTTCTGCCCCCAGCCTCTCTCTCCCCTGCGATCCCTCCACGGAGGACAGACCTGTGAAAATTGACTCTCCTTTGGAGAAGATGGGATTCTACCGCTCTAGGTTACGCTAGCAGCCATTGAGATAACTGAAGTGGTAAAAGTTGAGGCAGAAAGGTGATTGAATGCAAGTTCCGAATTAGTGGAAAAAATAATATGACTCACCGACGTTCACCTTTGCAGAAACTCCTGTTTCTAAAAGTGGATTTGTGTATACTTCAAAGTATTTAAAACACTTTTCCGTGTATCTTTGACTTAGAGAGGAAAAAAAGTCTATAGTAAAAAAAATGTCGTGTGTGTGTGTCTGTGTCTGTGTGTGCACGCACACAGACTTATTTGAAGATACAATCATACTTTTAGGTGCTCTTATTGAAACAATTACAGAACTGAGGTGAATTGTATAGTGTAATTTGCTGATGATGTAATACTAATTAGATTGGAAAAATTAAATGTTCAGAATACAAAAAAGGGGGCATTATACTTGAATGAGTTTTCTTTATTTTGGTTTTTGAATCAGAGTTCCCTTGTGTAGCTCAG
This sequence comes from Dipodomys ordii, assembly GCF_000151885.1. Taxonomy (NCBI): domain Eukaryota; kingdom Metazoa; phylum Chordata; class Mammalia; order Rodentia; family Heteromyidae; genus Dipodomys; species Dipodomys ordii. Next base: position 22,035,164 of record NW_012267224.1, read on the forward strand.
GCTAGCCTGAAGCATCTATCTGGTAGTCTTCCTGCCTCAGCCTTCAGAATTCTTGGATTTATAGACATGGACCACCATACCCAGCCTGAATACATTTGAGTAGTTAGAGATGTGGCTCAGCAAAGATGATATGTGGGGGGAAAGCCATGAGTTTCATTTTAAATATTTTAAGTATTACTTTAATATTTGAGTAGTTTAAAACTTTAAGTGGTAAAATGCTTTTTGTTGTGGTTTATGTTATCTTTTCCTCAACAAGAGCGACAAAGTAACAAAAATTATAACTAAATTAACTCTTTGAAGGCTTTACTGTTAAGAGCACAGATTTTTAAATGAGCCTGATTTGTGAGTTTCATTGTGATAGCAGCACATCACTTCCTGTCATTTTTTTTCTGTAGCTTGTTAGCCTTAAGAATTTTTGCTGTATAAAGAGTTTTTTTCAGAATGAGACTTCTAGTTACCTTTTAGATGTTCTAGGTATTCTCTGTCCATGAAGATAGAGTCAGGTCCTGATTACCTTTTATGTTTCTCTTGTAATTTGTTCTTTGTTATATGAGCATAGTCATATATCTTTACTTTCGTAACAATTAATTATAAGCTTTGCAAGTTATAGTAAGTTAAATATTAACATTAAAACTATCTTGAGTTACAGATTTGTTTTCTATTATACACAGTTTATCTTACTGTAGTGTTTCTCTTCCCTTTCTAGGAAACACCTGACATGTCTAGATTTCCTGTTGAAGATATCAGAAATTTCAGTATTATTGCACATGTAGATCATGGCAAAAGCACTTTAGCTGACAGACTCCTGGAACTAACAGGTATTGTCAGTTCACACCATTGGCATAATGTGTAATTGGGGTTTCCTTTTGCCGTACACTTTTAATATTTGGTTTTACTTTCATTGTGGTGTTTTCTTTTGTAAATCTTTGGAAAATCATTGAGGGCTTTTGTTTCTAGGGACAATTGAGAAGACAACGAATAACAAACAAGTTCTTGATAAATTGCAAGTGGAACGAGAAAGAGGAATCACTGTTAAGGCACAGACCGCATCTCTGTTTTACAGTTTTGGAGGAAAGCAGTATCTTTTAAATCTCATTGATACACCAGTAAGTTCATGCATGAACTGTTAAAGTTAGTCTTGTACTAATAACATGAGTTCTTGATTTTTGAGCTATTTTTAAAAAACATATCTTTTTGTTTTCTTATTCTTGGGTTAATAGTAACTTGTTTAACAAGTTATCAGCAGAAGAAATATAGGGGCTGGGAAGGTGGCTCAGTGATAGAGTGCTTGCTTTGCATGCATGAGACCCTGGGTTCAATTCCTCAGCACCACATAAGCAGAAAAAGCCGGGAGTGGTGCTATGGTTCAAGTGGTAGAGCACTAGCCTTGAGCTGACGAGCTGAAGGACAGCTCCCAGGCCTACAGTTCAGGGTAGGAGGAAGAGGAAGGGGAGGGGGAGGAAAAAAATATATAATATCTTCATTTCAAGTAGAGTCAGTAGATTTGTTTCAACATCCTTACATTTAAAAAAAATAGAAATCACAGTGTATGTTTAAAAATACCAATCTTTCTGTTTTGTAGGGACATGTTGATTTTAGTTATGAGGTGTCCAGGTCGCTTTCTGCTTGCCAGGGGGTTTTACTGGTGGTTGATGCAAATGAGGTAAGACTTTTTCATTTTAATTGATGTGACAATCTTATTTGGTTGTTTGGGAAAGTTTTCCTTAAAACATGTGTTAGGAATAAAATCTTTGTATTTGAATGAAAGTATATTGTATTCCTCAAAATCATGAGCTTTGATACTGATGAGGTGAAAATCTTATTACACTAAAACATTCCATGGGGTTGAGACTTTTATTTAAACTTTTTTTAAAGCTGATTAGAGGAATTGTTCAAAAGATTGCTGTAGTTCTTGTTGAAATATGTTGTATTTTCAATGCACTGTATCAAAACCTGTTAATAGTAACTGAAGTTTCTATAGCAGTTTTATAGCAAAGCTTGAAAATATTTAATTTCGAAGTCATGTTAGGTGATTTTAATGCAATAATGAATGTACAAAGTGATAGGTTTCAGTGATATTGGTAACATTATCAAATCCTTTGTGGTATAAACACAGTCATCAAAACACACACAAGTTTGATAAAAGGTCTAAAACAGATTGGAATACTTTGTAAGCATGTGTGGAAAGATAACAGTGAAATCCTGTCCTATGTAATATAAGCTCATTTAAAAACACACATGTTAGGCATATTATATATAATTATTATAAGAATTATGATACACTAAAGTAAGATTTTGATATATCTTAGTTTTTTACAGTGTTCATTTAAAACTCAAAAGAGGTGGGCTGGGAAGGTGGTTCAGTGTTAGAGTGCTTGCCTTGCATGCATGAGGCCCTGGGTTCAGTTCCACAGTACCACATAAGCAGAAAAAAGCTGGAAGTGGTGCTTTGGCCCAAATTGTAGAGCACTAGCCTTGAGCTGAAGAGCTGAGGGACAGCGCCTAGGCCCAGAGTTCAGGCCCCACAACCGACCAAAAAAATCAAAAAACAAAAACTCAAAAGAGGTGTTCTGATTATTGTGTCAAGAAGTACTTGATTCTTATTCTCTACCTTGAAGGAGGCTTTGTAAACTGTATCATATGACTATTCTATAGTAGGCCCTTAAAGGTCCTAGTGTTGTCTTTATGTCTCCAGTGCCTAACAGTTCCTGGCACAGTCTCAAGTGCCTAACACAGTGCTTGACACAGAGAAGGACCTTCAGTAAATTCCTTCTGAAATAACAGGAATTATCACACTGAGAGATCCAGCTTTATGGAAGTACAAGTACCAGAGTTTACTTTATGGTTCTGCTCAGTGAGATTGTCTACATTAAACTTGGTAGACTGTTGGTTTATTTTGCTTGACTTGACGATTGCATTGCCGTTGACAATCTTTATTTTAGTCTGGAGAGAAATAGAGGAAGGATATTCTTGATGAACTTTCTGACACTGAAATGAAATATTGAGATAATTACACAACTAAACGTTATTTTTGCTGAGCTTTAGAAGTTCTTGTCCATAATAGATTGTCTTCACTGTTTTGTGCTTGTGGCAAAATAGCTTGTCATGGTGAGAGTACTTGGTGGGGCCAAAGAGAAGAGGGGAAAGGCAGGGTCCTACAGTGCCCTGCAAGGGCATACTTCCAGTGATCCAGGGACCTCCCCCATAGGTCCTGTCTCCTAACCAGAACAAAAGAGACTTTTAACACATAAGCTTTGGGGGGCTGGGGGGGCATTCAAATATATGACATTTTGTTTTTTATTTTCACAGTGATATAAAAATCTCAGGTTCTTGTTCAGTTTTTTATTCAGGCAGTGAAAGTAATTAGGAAGCTTGCTAGAAAAGCAATACACTTTGAATAGACTGAAAGTGGGTTATTTCTAGGGTGAGAATGGCCAAAACCTTACTTTTGATGAAGCTTATATGGAATTGTTTTGAATGATAAATTTTTCAATACAAAGCAAAGTGGTCAATCTCTATGTCATGTTTTGATTGTTCCAGGGTATCCAAGCCCAAACAGTGGCAAACTTCTTTCTTGCCTTTGAAGCACAGCTGTCAGTAATTCCAGTTATAAACAAGGTAATTGCATTGAGGCATTAATTCAGTTTCACTTTATAGAATTCTATCTAGTGTTTAAATGTGAGATATACTGTTTCTTCTTCTATGAGGGATCTCAGGATATTTATTCATTATGTTGGTGGGATTTATCTCCTTGAGTTTCATGTGAAGTATTGCAAATCAAACTCCTACACCCTTATAAGTGGTTAAAAAGATAGTTGCCCAGATTCAAAGTTTAAGTTCAAGATTTTGTGCTTGCTAGCCACGCTGTTTGAGGCAATCTGCAGCACTTTGTGCCCTGGTTGAAATAAGAGTACTTAGAGCCTCCTGTTTACACTTCCTGAAGTGGCTAGAATGACAAGTATTTGAGCACCACCACGCCCAGCTTTTGTTCAGATGGGGTCTTGAAACCTTTTGCCCTGCCTGGCCTGGATTTATAATTTTCTTGATCTCAGTCTCATAAATACTGGGATTATAGGCATGAGCCACTACATTCTGCGTAATTGTGTGTGTGTGTGTGTGTGTGTGTGTGTGTGTGTGTGTGTGTGTGTGCGATTATAGGCATGAGCCACTACATTCTGCTTAAGTGTGTGTGTGTGTGTGTGTGTACCAGTCCTTGGCTTAAACTCAGGGTGTAGGATGCTGTCCCTGAGCGTTTTTGCTCAAAGGTAGTGCTCTACCACGTTAGCCATAGCTCTACTTCCAACTTTTTCTGTAGTTAATTAAAGAAAGTCTCACAACCTTTCCTGCATAGGCTGGTTTCAAACCACAATCCTGAAATCTCAGCCTTCTGAGTAGCTAGGATTATAGGCATAAGCCACCAGTGCCCAGTTATTCTTAACTTTTAAAATCAATTCACAGATTACTGCTTATGTTGTTATTATATTCTTGACCCTGCTTACATTGTTTTTCCTGCTTTGCTTCTTGATTTCTAGTTTTTTAGTACTTGTTAAAACTGTTTTGATATACGTAATTTTAATTCTTTTGAAAAACTCATAGGAGCCAGGAAGGTTTAGTCAGAGAAGCTTGTAACTATCACCAAATATTGCTAGTATGTAATGAATTTTATTTTTATTATCCTGGATTTTTTTTTAAGATAGATCTGAAGAATGCTGATCCTGAAAGGGTTGAAAAGCAGATTGAAAAAGTGTTTGATATTCCATCTGAGGAATGTATTAAGGTAAAATCCTTTTTTGGAAGATACTGATTATACTTTAAAAGAGCTGTTTTAAAAGCTAGCTATAATAATTATAGGAAACAGTCTATTTGTATTTTATTTCAAAATCGATATGATTTTAAATTTAATTTTTTTTATTTAAGTGTCAGATGATGGCTTGCCACAGACTGCTGTGTTGCCTGGTAGTGTATCGTATCATTTCAGCAATGTGTCTTTTTTTTTTTCTCTAAGTCTTAATTGTTTTTTTTTTTAATTGTTTTTTTTTTTGTCGGTCGTGGGGCTTGAACTCTGGGCCTGGGCGCTGTCCCTCAGCTCTTCAGCTCAAGGCAAGCGCTCTACCACTTGAGCTACAGTGCCACTTCCGGTTTTCTGGTGGTTTATTGGAGTTAGGAGTCTCAAGGTCTTTCCTGCCCGGGCTGGCTTTGAACCGCGATCCTCAGATCTCAGCCTCTTGAGTAGCTAGGATTACAGGCGTGAGCCACCAGCGCCCGGCCCTTAATTGTTTTTTAAAAGCAAGTTTCAGGTACCCAATTGTTTTTATTGAAACACAATAAATTATTGCATAGAACCTTAACCTTTTCTAAAAAGAGGAGAGTGAACTTGGGAAGAAAGGGTGTTGAAAGGCTTGACATCATCCTTAATTTTTGAGATTTTGGTGGAATATTATTTACCAAATGAGCAAAATGAAGCTCAAGAAAATAAGTATTGCTCAGTGATATCCATTCCACAAGTCTGTAGCACGGACTGCTGCTCAGATTTGTTGAACACCTTATAAATTGCTCTCTTAATTCCATATGAAAGTGCTCTTTTATTCAATTTTATTAATGTAGATGCACTTAACTAGAATGCAAAGAGGTATTTGTCTGTGTACTCTTATAGCTGCTTATGATTTTCTCTGTATTCAAGCAAATGTTAGATTTCTAACTTCTGATCATAAATAATTGTGTTCTTGTATTTATTTAAATTCTTGTACTTTTTATATGTATATTTTCAGATTTCTGCTAAACTTGGAACAAATGTTGAAAGTGTTCTTCACGCAGTTATTGAAAGGATACCTCCGTAAGCATTTTACTATTTTTATATTATTCATTTACATATAGTTCAAGATCATCAATTTGACCTCTCATTGTTACTTAGTGTGTATGATAAATACTCTTGCAGTAAGTGAGAATAAATTTTTGCTTTTAACAGCATGGATGAGGCAAATACAATACAATTAAAAAGGCAAGAATAGGAATCTTTTCTTGATGAATAATAAAGAAACTTAAATACGTTGGTAGTTCTTCACCTTATATTGAAGCATAATGAAATATATACATAAGTAACTGAAACATGAGATTACCCACCATACCCTATACCATTAATCATAGCTACTTGGGAGGCAGAAGTAGTAGGATCATGGTTTGAATGTAGTTTATGAGTTAGTGGCACCTTATCTCAAAGGCAAGCAGTACCATAGTGGTGCACACTTGTAATCCCAGCTACAATTCAGCCATAGTTGATGCTTGTTGTCCGAGGTCAGTCTGGGTAGAATTGTGAGAATTGATCTGAAAAGTCCCAAGCTAAAAGGGGTCGGCATGTAGCTCAAGTTGCAAAGTAGCACTGAGGGTTTTTTTTGGGGGGGAGGGAGGGAATGGTCGTGGGGTGTGCACTCTGGGCTGGGCGCTGTCCCTCAGCTCTTCAGCTCAAGGCTAGCGCTCTACCACTTGAGCCACAGTGCCACTTCCGGCTTTTTTCTGCTTATGTGGTGCTGAGGAATCGAACCCAGGGCCTCATGCATGCGAGGCAAGCACTCTACCACTGAGCCACCTTCCCAGCTCATTAGGTTCTTGTTTGGGTTTACATAATAATAAATAAATAATAAATGTTAAACCAAAGTAGTTGAAAACAGGATTTTATAGATGAAGATTGCAATTCAGTATGTGTATATATATATTTTTAACTTGTATCTAATAGGCCTAAAGTGCATCGCAACAATCCACTGAAAGCATTGGTATTTGATTCAACCTTTGACCAGTATAGAGGTGTGATAGCTAATGTGGCGTTATTTGATGGCATGGTTTCCAAAGGAGATAAAATTGTATCTGCACATACTCTAAAGACATATGAAGTTAATGAAGTAGGAATTTTGGTTCCTAATGAGCAGTCAACTCATAAATTGTAAGTAATCTGTCAGTAATTAAAATATGTCCATATGTATTTCTATTTCTACTGCTTTCTATAAGAATCCCAGTTGGATTACAGAAAAATAAAACCTGATCAATGTAGCTATACAGCAAATATTCTATCACAAATATTCTCATGCATGAAGGGAAATAAGACATCTGAGGTGAGAGATTTTTATTCTTCGTGACTAGCTGTAACTAACTTAATGATCACGGTGCAATGGGGCCCATATTTTAGTACTTGATGAGAGGATGAGTTAGTCTCTTCTCCTCATATACATGTGCAGTGTTTTAAGAGGGTTTTTTTTTTTGACATTTCATTACAACTAAATTTTCCACTATAAAAGTCATATAGAAAAAAGCTGACAATTCTTTTTTTGTATAGTGTGCAATTCATGGTAGAACTTTGTTTGACTAATTCATGGGATTAACAAAACAATGTACATTAGAGAAAAACAGATCTGAGTTTGCTTATACAACAGTCATTAAACCCTTCGCATTAAACCCTTCCCATGTTAGATACTGATGGGACATGACCTTGGACAAATAATATGAAACTGCAAAGGTCCTGTTTGCTCTATAAAAGTTAAAGTCTTGAATCAAATGGCTTTGCAAATCACATTTTAGGGTTTAATGTTGTATGTCTAAAAAGCAGTATGTTACTCAATTTTTTATTTTACTTTATTTTATTTCATTTTTGTGATCAGTCATGGGGTTTGAATTCTGGGCTTGGGCATTGTCCCTCACCTCTTCAGCTCAAGGCTAGTGCTCTACAACTTCAGCCACAGCACCACTTCCAGTTTTCTGGATGTTTTATTGGAATCTCATGGACTTTCCTGAGCGGGCTGGCTTTGAACCATAGTTCTCAGATCTCAGCCTCCTGAGTAGCTAGGATTACAAGTGTAGGCCACTGGTGTGCAGCTATTACTCAGGTCTTTAGCTAGAAAGTCTTAAGTTTATTGAAATATTTCTACAGTCTGCTTATATCCTGCCATATGTATTAAGCATTATCTTTATTTAAAATTCTTACACCTCTTCCTACATATAAATTACTGTGTTATTATGTAGGACATTTTTAAAGCTAATTTAATGATCTAAGATGGACTAGGTCCCATATTAATGTGTTTGATGGGACAGATCACAATTGAAATACAGTACAAAGAAGTCTTTCATTTTGAACAGGGTACTGGTGGCTCATGCCTATAATCCCAGCTATTCAGGAGGCAGAGATCTGAGGATTAATTTTTGGAAGCCAGCCTGGGCAGGAAACTGTGTGAGACTCTTTGCCAATGAACTGTTCAGATGAAGTTGGGAGTGGTGCTGTGGTGCAAATGGTAGAATGCTAGTCTTGAGCAAAAGAACCTCGGGGATTCTAACCAGGCCTTGGGTTCAAGCCCCAGGACTGGCAAAGAAAATAAAAATTAAAAAAAAATTGACACTTGGAATCATGGAATTTGATCTTTTTCTATGAATATCAAATAAGTATCAGGTTTGCATCTTTTTTTTATGATTGAGTAAAAATGTACTTTTCTTGTTAAGAACATATGTAACTGGTTAATGAGACATCAAAAGCTGTGCCTTTTGAATTGCAAAAGAGAGGTAAGATCATGAAGGCTTCAGAAGCTTGAGCAGAGATTGTAGGTACTGGACAGGCTATAAAGAGTTTTTGTTGAAGGGCTTTTAGGGATTGATATGTAGCACAGTCATTTGATCAGATTTTTTTTGGAAAGGATGTTATAATTTTCAGGAACAACAGAACTAATTGTGAATATGCACTTAAACATGAAAGCAGTAAACATTTGCCTATAATAATTTTATTTAGATATGCAGGACAGGTGGGCTATCTGATTGCTGGGATGAAAACTGTCACTGAAGCACAAATAGGAGATACATTGTATTTACATAAGCATCCAGTGGAGCCCTTGCCTGGGTTTAAATCCGCGAAACCAATGGTATTTGCAGGTGAGGAGCTCACAAAATCAAAGTTTGAGGGCTAAAATATTTTAAAACAAAGTATGTCTGAAATAAAAGTATGTCTGAGATAAAAGTTAACTTATTAAAAGATATACATTCAGGTAATTTCAAGTAATTGCTAATGGCAGGACACTGTTTCATAGTGTGTATCTGTATGTGTGTATGTTTGTGTGTGTGTGCTTTATTTCTATTTATATAGCAGTTTCTATCCGATTTATATCTAGAAGTGGTACACACCTGTAATCTGAATACTTGCGAGACTGAAGCAAGACGATTGTGAATTTGAAATCAGCCTGGCCTACATAGCAAAACTCTGTCTCAAAAATGAAAGAATATATAAAAGTATATATAAACACAAATGTATGTGTAAAAAATACACATCTCTGATTGCATGTATATGATGAAATTTTATGTGAGAAATCATTTAGGATGCCTTAAATAAGAAGTAAGTTGATACATACAAGAGTTTAGATATAGGAATTTTCTTCTTATATCTCTAGGGAGTTCATTATTATGTTTGAACACATTTTTCTAGTTATAGTGTTTTTATTACATGTATCCAGCCGACATTGTTGTCCTCCTCCTAGCCAGGCTTTGCTGAATTTCGTATGGTACCAGTGTTGAATTGGAAGAATAATTTAGCTTCAAGTATGTGTAACTTCAGAAACTTGTTCACTAGATGTGCTATTAGGGACATATGGGAAAAGAAAAATCTGTTGGGAGGTCACCAGGTTGCTCTGTACCCTAGGCACCCAGATTTTTTCCCTGAAGTTCGTTCCTATCATTGTGGATATGCATCATGTTTAGTAAAGCCAGTCATTTGACTTTTAGAGCACTTGTGTGGTATCAACTTCACAGGTAGGAGATGAGAGAGATTCTGAGAAATCTGTATCCTCAAAAGTTGTTTCTTTTCACTAAATTGTTAAAAACAAAATTTATCTTTGATTTTAATAGAAAACCTGTCCTAGAAAATAGGAGTTCAGTATAGTTCCTATTTTGCTTATGTATCTGTAACCTATTTATAGTTTTATCTATAGCTGTGGAATATATATGCTTGTTTCTTAAACACAATTACCTAATTTTGAATAGGCCTAATTCCCTGTTTCCCATTGTTATTGCTTTTCTTCTCTCTACATTTCTACAACACGAGTAACATTGTTTGGAGTATGAACAAGCTTTAATACAAGTGTATTAAAGCTAATGATATGCAAGGTACTTTGCAACCAATTTCTCTTAGTATTTATAATGTTTGGCCAGTCAAAACTAGGAAGATAATATTGATTTTTGTACTTTGCAGCCTTACACATTAGGCTTGGTTTGTAAGGCAGTGGATTGTGTTGTAGTAATAATTTTTGTGTCCCCAGGAATGTACCCTATAGATCAGTCTGAATATAATAACCTGAAGAGTGCTATAGAAAAACTGACTTTAAATGACTCCAGTGTGACAGTTCATCGGGATAGTAGCCTTGCCCTGGGTGCTGGCTGGAGGTAAGCTTTGTTCACATAGTAGAGTCATGTTTTTATAGGAAAATAAAATTTAAAAGCTTTTGAAATTCCTGAGGATCCCCTGGTGTGAGAAAATGACCAAAATACTTGGTTTTTCACATACAGATTCATGTTTTGTAAGTTTTACAGTTAATTTAAAATAGATTGTCAGTGGAAGACTTGACTCTAATTTAATTCAATTATACAAGCACTTATTTGTGATATGAGTTGCTTGAATGGATAACTGTTTTGATACCACTCCTCTCCAACATCATATCAATAGATTCATTTAAAAAACAGAGCCTATGCTAGGACATGAATATTTTGGAGTCTGTCTTTTTTTTCTCCCACAGGTTGGGATTTCTTGGACTATTACATATGGAAGTTTTCAATCAGCGACTAGAACAAGAATATAATGCTTCTGTTATTTTGACAACCCCCACTGTTCCATATAAAGCTGTTCTTGCATCAGCAAAATTGATAAAGGTTGTGAAATATTTAATACCACTTTGTATGAGCACAAATAGAGAACTTCACAAATAAATGTGGACTTTATTGCAGAATGCAAGATAAATTTTTATTAATTTCTTTTTAGTTTAATAGCTGATGTCCTATTAGAATATATTCTTGTTTATAAGTAATAAAGATTAACTTCTCTTCTTTTTAATAACAAAGTACCTTTCTGAAAACTATATTATTTTTCTTAAAGAGGCTTCCACATTATAAAAACTAGTCTGGGGGCTGGGAAGGTGGCTCAGTGGTAGAGTGCTTGCCTTGCATGCCTGAGGTCCTGGGTTCGATTCCCCAGCACTACATAAGCAAAAAAAAAAAAAAGCCGGAAGTGGCGCTATGGCTCAAGTGGAAGAGTGCTAGCCTTGAGCTGAAGAGCTGAGGGACAGCGCCCAGGCCCAGAGTTCAGGCCCCATAACCGGACCCAAAAAAACAAACAAACAAAAAACTAGTCTGTATCTGATAGAGTTAGTAATCAAAGTACTGTTCAAAATTCAACAAAAATATGAAAGCTATAACTTCCATCATAAATAACAAAATGTGAAGTATTTATTGCATTTGTTTTAGAAAAATTTAAATTTCAGTTGAATGAGGTAGACAATATTATATTCCATGTGAATTGCAATTTATTAACCACTAAATTTGGCATATATATTTTAAAAAATAGTTTATTAATTAGCTAAATGCACTATAAAGGTCACATTTAAATGTAGTCTTAGGCTAGGAGTGTGGCTTAGTGGTAGAGTGCTTGCCTAGCATGCATGAAGCCCTGGGTTCTATTCCTCAGTACCACATAAACAGAAAAAGCTGGAGGTGGTGCTGTAGTCGAGTGATAGAGTGCTAGCATTGAGCAAAAGAAGCTCAGGGACAGTGCCCAAGCCCTGAGTTCAAGCCCAGGACTAGCAAAAAAAAAAAAAAAAGTAATTTAAATGTAGTCTTAAAAAATAATACAATCCTTTGTCATAATTTTCTAAATTTTATAATTTGAATTTAAATGTGAATGAAGTACTTATTTATAATCAATATTAGTAATGT
>NW_012267224.1:22049506-22087838 GCF_000151885.1 Dipodomys ordii
CGGGCCTGGGCGCTGTCCCTCAGCTCTTCAGCTCAAGGCTAGCGCTCTACCACTTGAGCCACAGTGCCACTTCCGGCTTTTTTCTTTTTGCTTATGTAGTGCTGAAGAATCGAACTCAGGGCCTCAGGCATGCAAGGCAAGCGCTCTACCACTGAGCAACCTTCCCAGCCCTCATCTTGGAAGTTTTAAGTGAAAAGAGCATCTCGGTGGAGAGTCTGCATATGTACAGTATCTTAGGAAATTTTTATTTTTTTTTTATACTGAGAACTTGATTTTTCTATTTGATCATCTAGTATTTTTTCTTCTGTGTCTTCTTTCAGACAAGACTGAACAAATAAGTGACACTGGAATTTAAAGTGAAATGAAGTGGCATGTCTGAAGTAACAGTTAAAAGTGTGGTTAATAGGCTTTGTTTGTACACATTTTTAGCAAAATCTTGTCAAACTGTAATTTTCCTCTAGGCATGTTTTTCTAAATTGTGCTCAGAAAATCTTTTTGGCTTGAAGAAGTAAATACATTTGAAATTAAATATATATAAATATATAAAGTTTATATATATAAAGTTATATAAAGTTTATATTGAAATATAGGAAAATAAAATATTCCTGCATACCAAATTACAGTAATACTTATAAACAAGATGGATGTTTTTCAGTGAAGTAATTCTACACTTTGTTTCAGTCTATGCCTTTGTAGATAAGGCCACATAACCACCCACAGATTGAGATCAGAAAAATTACTTTTGTACTGTGCCAAAATCTAATATAAATCAATTGAAGATGTAATGCCAACCATATAGGTATTTGTATTTAGTCCCCAACCTCCAAACTTAGTATACTGTAGATTCCCAAATGTATTTGCTGCATTTTAAAGAAATATTAGAATACATATGTTTGGTTTGTTGTTTTGTCTTGTCTTCAGCAGGTCTTGAACTCTCCTTGCTTGTTTGCTGGCACTCTGTCAGTTGAACTAGACCTGGCATTTTGCTACTTAATTGGAGATAGGTGTCTTGAAGCCTCTTTTTGCCTAGGCTAACTTCGAACTATGACCCTCTAGGTCTCAACCTTCTGAGCATGTGGGATTATAGGCGTGAGCCACCAGTGCCAGTCTAGAATACCTGTGTTTTGATTAAAGGTTAAGTTTCCATTACTTACTTTGAAACACAGCCCCTGTATAACTAATTCCTTTGAAAACAAGTTAAATTATAAAATTTTGTGACTTACAACATACAAAATTTGAAGCTATAAACATCAAAATTAGGGGTTATATCTATGTAGTATATCTGTATTCTAAATAGTATTAACATAGTAAAGTTGTAAGTTGTTTGCTAGGTGAAAATTTAGAAAGTGTACCTATTTGCAAGTGTTTAGCAATGTGTACATAAAGACAACAGGGATATGTATATACAAGAAGATTACATATATTGTTTTCTGTCCATGATTTGAAGGAATTATAGGCATAGTGAAATTTTATTTATTACTAGAATTCAGTTTATAACTTGAGTACTTACATATTTCTATTTTGATTATTTTGTAAGGTTTGCATATATAGTTAGTAGTTAGAACATATATGTGCTAGGCTTGGCTCTGCTCTCAGTACTTCGTACCTATTACATACTGTTCCAAGGACATTGCATATATTCATACATTTTATCAGCACACGGCCCTAAAAATTTAAACCAAAGAGATAATATAGGAAAAGCAAGTTTTATTTGTTAATGGCTGTTTGCCATTACCTTTAAAGTTAAGTTGTCATTCATAATAGAAAACCAAAACAGTAACCTAACGGAAGAATCTTGAGAATGACTTAATATGATGTAGTTGCCAGAGCCCACTCAACTGCTGGGGCTGAGAGAAGGGGTTGGTTTCACTTGCTTTCAGTGATGCATTTTCCTAGTATGGTTGAACCACCTTCTTTTCCCTTCCTCTGAGGACTTTTCCTTTCCCTTTTCCTGTTTTTATCCCTTATTTCCTATAGTTGAGGAATTTTGCCTCTGACTGTGGCTATTTAGATCCATTCACATACAACTGAATATGGAATATATTGGTGGGTAGTTAAATATTTCAGGTTAGGGAGTAAAGGTGGCAGAAAAATTATATTTTCTAAAAAAGATGTGTAATCTCTTAGGAAGTATAATGGCTATCATTTCATCTTCTTTTCTCCTTGCTAGTTTTGATTATGAAGATGCAGGCTACCAGACTGCAGAACTTGTAAAGATGGATATTCTACTAAATGGAAATATTGTAGAGGAGCTAACAACTGTTGTACACAAGTAAGTTGAATAGAAATTAATCATGAAATGGGAAAAATAATTACTTTCATGTCTTTCTGAGTTATTTCAGATTTAATTACTTATTTCAGAACTTAGTTATTTTGGAACTGCTTTTAAAAGGGCAAGATGTATTAGAATCTAAGGGAAGGATAAAGTAGAAGGTGAAGTGAAGGCTAAAATAGAAAAGCACATTATATATTCATGAAAAAGCATAATGAAACCCCCTAAAAACTCCTTAGACAGTAGGAAGAGGAGAAAGGGGGATTAAAAAAGACTAATGTAGAAGAGGTGAATTTGATCTATCTATCTATCTACATATATAAATATTGTAAACCACTTTGTACAATTAATTTATGCTAATGAAAAAAGAAGAAAATCTCTAAGTTAATTTAAATAGGCTTCACTCCACCAGTTTTTCCTTCTGTTGTTTTCAACAGTTCAACTACTGAAAATATAGAGTATAATTACAATAACTAAAAAATGTCTTAAGGGAAGAAATGCTTCTCTTACCACGTAAAAAGTACAAGAAAATATTTTTTAAACATTACAATGATTGCTCTAGGATTAAGAACAAAATTAATTTTCATATTATAAACATTTTAATAAACATTTGAAAAGTCAGATATGTATGCACAAACTGCCAGATTGCTTAAAATAAGTTATAATGCACTCTTATAATTACTGTATTTTGTCATTTAAATTATTGTGAAACTACTTTGTGACAAAAATATCTATTAAGAAAGTAGGATATATACATTCTTACCTGACAAAAAACATACACAGAAAAACTAGAAGGACATATGTTTAAAATATCAAAATATTAATAGGGGTTTTCTGAAAAGTCAGGCATCGAGAATATTAGATTGGTGATATGGATCAAGGGTAGATCACTTGCATGTGAAAAGGCCCTGGGAATGATCCCCAGAACTGCAAATAATTAAAATGTCAATTTTCCCCTTCTAGTATATTTATAATAATGTATGTGGTAATATATTTTTCAAAATCAGAAAAATTTGACTTAGAAATTAATATTTATGATAAAGTTTCATTTGCACTCCTTAAAATATCAATGTTACATTGATTGTACATGTGTTTTCTTTTTACTTCTTTCAGAGATAAAGCATACTCTGTTGGCAAAACTATATGTGAACGCCTAAAGGATTCTCTTCCTAGGCAGCTGTTTGAAATAGCAATTCAAGCTTCTATAGGAAGTAAAGTCATTGCAAGAGAAACGTGAGTTGATAATCATTTTTGATCCCAGTCTTTCTTAGAAATAGTATAGCTAGAAAACTAAAAAATATTGAAAATTTTAACTTCATTGACCTAGGGTTTATTTATATAAACCTACTGTTTATATAAACAGTAAGATGGTGCTGGTTTATTAGTTCTAGTGGTTTAAATGATAATTACTTTGAATTATATATACTACAGATCATCAAGTGATGTACCTGGACTTAAACATTTTCCACTCATTTTATAGAGTAACTATGAGTTTTCCAAGATAAGTAGTTGTTTGTTTGTTTGTTTTTAAAGATTTTTATCTACATAGTTTAGAATCTATTCAGAAAAATTATAAATATAGAAACTGAATTTAAAGGACATTTTTTAACCTTAACCATTTAGTATCACTTTACTAGAGAGGCTATAAATCAGAGAACTATAGGAATACTGTTTTTTAAAATTCTAGATTAAGGTATACTGGTTTATAGTAGACATAGAGAGCAAAGTTAATTTCAGTGGGAAATTGGTCATTTCCATGAAATGTAATGTATGATAGAGGACACTGAGGATGCTGCTCTGCTTGAAACAGTAAGTGCAGAGTCTTTTGCAGTACTTTTTCTCAGCCTTACAAGTCCTGTGAGCTCTGGAAATCAGAAGTACTTCCTCAGTTATGAAAAGTTGGTTGCTACTAAATTCTAACATGCCAAATTTAACTTATCAGTAGTGTTGAACATTTTCATTTTTATATAGATTTTATAACATTGTGGTAGTTTTGTTCATCTCAGAAGAGGCAAGGTGGAGTTGATACCTAGTGAACATCCTAGAAAGTGCAAATTAAAACAAGGATACCGAGTTGACATTCTAACATAATTATATTACAGATACTTTAAAAGGAAACAAATTATTTTATACCTTAAAAAATAACTAAAATAGGGAGCTGCTTTTCAAAACTGTAGTGATCTGCAAATCTCTCATAAAAAAGTAGTGTAACTGATAGATGTATTAAAATCAGTTTTGTCTTGAAATAAGTTTTATAAAAGCCTAAATCTTGTAAATATTATCTTACTACCTGTTTGTAGTAAGATAATAGCCATTTTAAATTTTCTAGAAGTATTAGCAGTATTTCTAGGTTAAGCCAGAAGTAATCAGTTACAATTCTTTTATAATGGTCATAATGTTCAAGTTTGACCTAATTAAGCCTGACTGATATATAACCTTTTTAAAGGAAATCCAAAACACTACAACACTGAGATCCCACCTTACTACAGTTAGAGTCAGCAATTAAGAATAAAAACAAAAAATGTTGGCAAGGGTGGGGCCCTATTTTCATTGTTGGTAGGAAAGTAAACTTAGGGTAACCACTATGGAAAGCACTATAGAGCTTCCTCAGAAAACTAAAAGCAGACTGCCTATGATCTGTCAATACCACCTTTGGGCATCTATCCAAAAGATTGCAAGTCAGAATACAATAAAAACTCCTACATACTCATGTTCATTGCTGCACTATTCACTATAGTCGTTAGGGAAACAGCTATACAACCGATAAGTATGTGTGTGTAATATTGAGTGAAGTCAGGCACATCTCATTTGTGGATATCTAAAACATAAACATTTATGATATATATAGTTCCAAATGCATATATACACTATCAAAGTAAAGTATGGTATACAGGGCGGATTTTCTTGGTGTGACCCCTTGGGACAATTAACAGTTTAATAAAATGAATACCAGAAAGTTGAAATATGTCTTGTTAGAGGAGGCTAGAGTTTAAGGGGAGGGCAGCAGATGGAGAGAGGAATGATGGGCATATAGAGTCATGACATTCAATGTCCATACATGAAAATGGAACCAGGAAACTTGAGGATGAGCAGGGCTATAGATTAGGAACAGAATGGTGATCAGGGGTGCATTGCACACTGACATGGTCAAATGCAATCCTTTTGTACAACTACTAAAAAAATAATCTTAATGAAATGAATGCTTGTAATAATGTTTGCTGTTTTGCTAAAAGCATTTGCAGTACATAATTGCAACATTACATTAGTAATACTAAATGTATTAGTAAAAGAAAACTTGTTTTGGAAAGAACTTTTAAATACTACAAAGAAATTATGTACTTAAACATTTCCTCTTTTACAGTGTGAAAGCCTATAGAAAAAACGTTTTGGCAAAATGTGTACGTATATTGCTATTTATTTTATGTTGCTTTATGTTGTGATTTTTATCTAAATGTTATATGAGTTTCTGGCACAGTAGTCTCTATGTTAGACTAGTTATATAATCCAAAATTCCAAGCCCAGAATCAACAGTGATTGGAAACTAAGTTTCCATGGGGATCTATCTAAAATATAAAGATTTACAGGAGGATAAGATCTAGCAGATTCTGGTTTGAAGCCAGTCCTTAAGACTTCATCTCAAATTAACTAGTGAAGGCTAGACTGTACATGTAAACAAACAATACAGATTTCAAGTGATTATCAGCCATGAACAAGTAATCGGAGGGAGTCCAATGCCCAAGTTCAACCCTAGTAGAATCAAGAAAGCAAGCATTAATGAAAAACTAAATAAAGCCCTTCCTATATTTTGAGAAGGTGGTGTAACTAAGATCTGATAGCAAGGCAATGCAAGAAGTAATTTTCCAGGTGTCTACCACATAAATAGTAAGGTGATTATGTTTGTAATCTTGTCTTATGTAAATACATGATTATTTTTCTATGAGGTGAATTGGACTTCTAATTTTTCAAAATACTTTTCAGTATGGTGGTGATATTACCCGAAAAATGAAACTTTTGAAGAGACAAGCAGAAGGCAAAAAGAAGCTGAGGAAAATTGGTAACATTGAAGTTCCAAAAGATGCCTTTATCAAAGTTTTGAAAACACAACCTAATAAATAATTCATAGAACCAACCAAAGAAGTTTTGTCAATTATAATTGATGTTATCTTTTTTTTAGTAACTCATAATATGTTGGGAACAGAATGAAAAACTTTAAAATATGTATATTACTTTAAGGGTTTCCTACTAAATAATCTAGTAGATTTTCTTTGAAAAGAAATAGAGGGTTAGGTAGGATTCCAAAGCTATATTGCCTTGTCTCATATTTCAGTTCCATTACTGACTAGTAGTAATCATGATCAAATTACCTATACTTTATCTGTACCATATTTAGTAAAATTGACCTCCTCATACTTCATAGTACCTTTCTACTTTGATATGATGAAAAGATAATAGATTTTAATTATTTAGAGGAATGCATGCTATACAATGAATTTTAACCTTTTTTATGTATATTTTTTTACTTCTACTTAGAAGAGTTGCCCAGTTGAGGTTCCATCTGACTTAAGTAAATGGATTCTCTTAAGTCCACAAGTGTCAAATTTTATCTAGACCAATTTACCTCATATTTATGCATCATTTATTAGATAAGTAAACAACATAGTGCCTAAACATAGGTTTTAGCTTTTGAAGTTAGTATATTTTATCAAGTGTTACTTTGAAGTTAGATGGTTTACAATATACATATAAGTTAAATTAGGGAAAGGAACTGTTTTATTTCTGATATTCAAAATACAGGTTTTTGGTCAGAAGCTATTATTCATTAATTACCTACATTTCAGACCTCATTTCACACAACCAATAAGTGGTTGATTCAAATCTCTTAGCAAACTCCCACATTCATTCAATAACTAATTTAGCCAATGAGTTGTCTTCTACCTTGAGTGAAGAATTTGAATTTTACTGTAAGTTGCTTATATTAAGACATAATTATGAATAGTGAGGCTTGGAGGTTGTTTGTCCTAATTATATAAACTTCTCCCTTCTAGCTGTGACAAAAGAGAAATATGAAACTCATGACAATAGTTTTGAAAATCTAGCTGGCTTCTAAACGTGTTCTGTTCATCATTGCCAAGGAAGTCACAAGCTGCTATTTGGCACGATATACACTATGGTTCTCCTAGCTTTTTTTTTAATTTCAGCAAATTTTATTCTTTATGATTCTAGGAAATATTACCTGTACTAATCATAGCTGTACAAGGAAAGTATTTTTTAGACTTTTTAATGTAAGCTTCTATGGCCACTTTTATAGCCAGCTGATATTAGTGATTTGGAGTTATCTGCCCTTAAAATGTTTCCCCAGAGAACACCTTTTTGCGAACAGTGATATGGTTATTAGGATAGCCAACATTAGGTTTGATATGTGTCAGCCAAGGTGCAGAATCCAGTCTTCCCTCATTCAGTCTACATAACAACAGAGAAAAAACTATATAACAACAGATGGAAAGAAGCTGACATTTATTGTCTAGATTTCACTGACAAATAGAACTTGGAACAATGGTTTCGTTCTTCAAAGGTAAACAACTTTACTGCTCCTTGTGAAATGTCTTTCATAGGCTTCTAAGTTTCTTAAAGCATTGTTTCTTCTGAGTTAGGGAGCTGTAATGGCCAGAGAACAGTTCTGCTGAAGTACTTGAGGAGGACCTGAACATAATCATTGCTATAATGAGAAAGAGATCTTATACCTTTAAATCTCAGAAGCAACACAGTAGCATACCAAAAGACACCTATAGCTTTTACACTTATTATATAACTTATGGTTGTAAGAGTTGTTTTTAGTAAACAATTTTAGTTATTTACAAGGACACGGGCATTTTTTCTGCTTCCTGGTCCCCAAATTCTGTGTTCTACCACACCCTTCCTACACCATGATGTACTAAAACCATGAGCTGAACACACTCTCTTTGTTTCTGCCAGGTATTTGTCATAGTGATGAGAAAAGTTACAGGTAATAGCTTGGCAAGAATGCTGGTTAGAAAGGGGTCAGACAGGATGATGAAGCAGAACACAACAGTTGATTCTTTAATATTTGGCCAAAGCTCTTGACAGAATGGCCTAAGCACCTACTGGAAAGAAGAACTCGGCTAGTGCATATAGGAGGGCTCAGCTTTATTTTCAATGCATTGAGATTCTTAATGTGTTTTGCTTTCCAGAAGGCTACTGCATAGATGAACCTGAAACTAAAGATACTTATTTCAGAACTATGAACCCAAGGTGGGTGGTGTCCCAGAAAATATTTTTGTGTTTGTATATGCTAATACTTGGGGTTAAATTCAGGACCTCAAGTTCTTAACTTTTTTTGCTCAAGGCTGGTACTCTACTACTTGAGCCACACCATTTTGCTCTTTAATTGGAAAAAAAATCCCACTGCAGGGGCTGGGAAGGTGGCTTAGTGGTTGAGTGCTTGCCTTGCATGCATGAGGCCCTGGGTTCGATTCCTCAGCACCACAAAAGCAGAAAAAGCCAGCAGTGGCACCATTGCTCATGTGGTAGAGCACTAGTCTTGAGCTG
This sequence comes from Dipodomys ordii, assembly GCF_000151885.1. Taxonomy (NCBI): domain Eukaryota; kingdom Metazoa; phylum Chordata; class Mammalia; order Rodentia; family Heteromyidae; genus Dipodomys; species Dipodomys ordii. The sequence goes on from NW_012267224.1 coordinate 22,058,346, forward strand.
AAGAGCTGAGGGACAGAGCCCAGGCCTAGAGTTCAGGCCTCATGACCTTCTCCACACCCCCCCACCCCCACATAAAACCCACTGCCTTTTCTGCCCAGGGTGACTTTGAGCCTAGATTCTCTAGGATTATAGGCATGAGCCACTGGCGCCCAGACATAATAGATATTCAAATGACTTGAGGCCATGTAAAAATCTCTGTGCAGGGTTTCCCAGCATTCATACATTTGTGTAATACCTTCACTATTTTCCCATGGCCAGACACCGTCTAAATTACTATTTAGTATTTTTATTCAAGTTCATTCACTTTTGTAAATGCATTTTAAGAGAAAAAAAACTTAAGACTATTAGCACATCATAATCTGGAATTAATGTGGCACTATTTCATTCTCTATCAGTTACAAAGATAATAAAGTATGGGTTTACAGAATATAAGATACACAGAGGATAGGGAACATTTTATTCTCCCTGGAGCAAGACTAAGGAAATATGGGCAGAAACGCTATCTTAAGTCTCCTAACTACATGATGGTAACTATCAAAAGTAAATTCGGACTCACAGGGACTATTAATAGTTGGAATCTCCCAAATGCATGTGTTCTTTATTTCACTTCTGCAAATAAAATTTAAATAATCTTTTATTATTGTTGTAAGCTTTATTTGAGTTAAAGATAGAAAACGATATAATTTTATTTGCAATTTAATTATGCAAATTGTTAGGACAATCTTAAATAGTATACAGTGATTCCTTTTATATACACTTCATTTTATCACTTTAGACAGTTCACATATATGAAACAAAAGCTGCTAATGAAGTTTAACAATAATCAAAATACTTTTCAAAAGAATAATCTTCAGTTTGAAACTAACTAGGTATAAAGCTCATAACTGCCAAGATACTCATATTAAGGATATGAGACCATTAAATAAAAATAAGCGTATTTGTAAAAAAGTGCAATAGAAGGTACACAAAAACACATTTACACACACTTTCCAAAAAGATGTAAACTTTACTTTTAGGCACTGTTATCTCTTCAGATTTCCTTAACCAGCAATGTATAACAGGACTTCTGATGTCCAGGTTACTACTACAGAAAGATGACTAAGGCAATCACGTGCAGAAACGTGTGACTCACAGAAAATACAGGCTTCTTCCAAAAGCAAAGGTCTGTAATAATAGGGATTTGACATCTGAAAGATGTGGAATGTCATTTCAAAATTAAAAAATAGACATCTATGACACACTTGATGTGCAGAATCTTTCTAAAACAAGCTTTAAATAGGCAGACATTCATTTCTATGCTATTTTTTCAGGAGGCCATAGAGCTTCTGTACTTTCTAAGAAACAGCCAACCAAATTAAGCACAAACTGCTTCTAAATCTAAAGATGGAATGTTTAACATGTATTTTTAAATGGCAATCTTCAAAATTTCCCATAATTATATTGCATAGCAGAAAATTTCTGTAATAAAAAAGTGTTCTTTCTTTCAAGCAGAATTTTGCTCCAGTCTCCTTCAAATTCCTTCTTTCATACTGAATAGTGGATCCACAAGTTTATTGTGCACATGCATTAAACCTTAAAGAAAAAAAGCCACAGTTCCAGTTGTGTTAATTTTGACCTATCTCATTTCCTTCAGAAAAAAAAACAGATTTTTTTAGGTATATTTGGTCCATCTGTTACAAAACAAGTCAAGTTTATTGAAAAAAATACAAATAGAAATGCTCTGAATGGTTACTTCTAAATAAATAAATAGTATAGCTCTAGAATGTACACAGGTATTTTAGAAATAACGAAAGCTAGATTAAGTTCTTGTCTTTAATCTGTTAGGATAGCAAAATTGGGTACGACTTGGTTAATAAATACATTACACCTAAAAGTTTACATTGATTTTGATCTGGCAATTCCTCTACTATACTCCATTGATGGGCTTAAAAATTGCTATAACATTGGTACAGCTTCAGTCCTAAAAAAAACCCAAAAAACTGATGCATTCAACTGTCACAGTATTTTCTACTATTTTAGAATGTGTATTTATAAAAAGGCTCAATTACAACCTTAACCTTTACAAGTTGAGGGAGCTTTCCTAAAGCAATAGAGTAGAAACCTGTATTAAATTATAGAGTCTAAATATAGGTTTAAAGTTAAATTAATTTTAAATTTCACTTTTGTAAGATTCATATATGCTTGTAAATCATTCTAACCTACTGAATTTTGGTAAATAACTCATCTTCCAGTTAATCATATGTGTGTAAGTACTAAGTTTCTTTGAGAAGAAAAAGTTGGTAAAAATAAAATACTGTCTTTGGCAGTAAACTAAAGATTGTATACTTTGCATGCAAGCTAAAGAAACTAGTTAAAATTTCCAGATAATTAAGCATCATTAAGAACCTAGGAGAGGGTGGGGAAGAGGCAGTTCAGAAAACTGTATTTTTAGTTTGGGGAGATAGGATACACACACACATACACACACACACACACACACAAAATCCACTCCTAGAGGGCAAGCAAAAAGCAATATACAGAGGGAGAAAACCCTACCAGAGATCTTCCAAATAGGAAGTGGGGAAGCATTCCAGTTTAGTGCAACTGAAAGGAACTATATTGACTTCTCAGTAATCTTTTTTTTTCTCTTTTTTCCTGTCGTGGGGCCTGAACTCTGGGCCTGGACACTGTCCCTCAGCTCTTCAGCTCAAGGCTTGCGCTCTACCACTTGAGCCTCAGTCCCACTTCCAGCTTTTTTTCTGCTTATGTGGTGCTGAGGAATCGAACCCAGGGCCTCCTGCATGCAAGGCAAGCACTCTACCACTGAGCCACCTTCTCAGACCCGACTTCTCAGTAATCTACTTCAAGGTCCAACCAGCACCATAACCCTTATGAGTTCTAGTGGGAGAGGATGCAACAAAGGGTAGTTTCAGAAGAATTGTCATATTCTAGAGTCATCTTAGGACAGTTTTTCCACTTAATAGAATTCATCTATCTGCCAACAATTTTTTTTATTGTGAAAATACCATACAGAGGGGTTACAATTACATGGGCAAGATTACAGAATACAGTAGAACTTTAAAACTCACTAAAACATTACGATAAGCACTAAAAATCCAACTCATTATAAAATGTGTTTGTTTTTAAACTGTACAATTGTCTATATAAAAAATTCATATAATTGGTATTCAAGTCATAAAATTAAATATTTCTGAGTCCTGATAAAAATGCACTATACTTCTTGAAATAGCAACTCGCTGCTTAAAGAGAAACAGAAAAAATATCAACACAAGGACACAAGACCTATTGAAAAGGGCAAAAATAAGTAGCTATAATAAAATTCTCAAGTATTCAACTTGTGTCTTTCAAAGAATATATAATGAAATAAAGTTCCATTTACTAATAAGCATTAGTGTTTTACAGCTATTAACTTACTTCTTATTTAGGAATTAAATACTTATAATATTTTTAAGGTTTATGTTGGCATGTTGTAGTGATAACAGAAAACAAGGTAATGACCTAAGTGGAACTTGAAAAATTACAAATAACAACTTCACATAGTATTAGTTTCTGCCAGGACTTTGATATGATGTACTATAGGACATGCTAAATAGAGTTAATGTGAATACTTATAAATACTGCCAAATGGGATTCAAGAGATAGCTCTGTCCACTGAGTAACTTGACCCCATTTTTCTATCAGACATCACACAATAAAACCTCATCATAAATGTAACAGCCCCAAAGTGGAAGATGCAGTGTCTAAAGCAAAGCAACAGTCCTTTCATGAATATTTTACGTGTCAACTCTTCTTAGAAGAGCTTAGGGTCTATGTAGATACACTAAAAAATCTAAGTATGTACAAAATACACGTTTCTCTAAATTATCTAATATCTATACTTTTAAAAGAAGCAATGCTTACAGTACTGCTATAAGATATAAAACAGAGAAATATGGTTTGATATAGGCATTATTGTTCTAGAAGGCAGCATGACAGAGTGGACAAAAGCTGTGACTCCAGGCAAGCCCATCAATTATCCAGCACTGCTCACAGATGAGCTACATAACGTAAGTTACTAACCAACTGTTAGGCATTTTAATACATTTGAAAATGGAAGTAAAAAAGAAATTGCCTCACAGTACTTACTCTTGTAAGAATTGGGTACATAGATTAATACAGTGCATTTAGACTAGTTTCTAGTTGTAAAAGTACTGCTATTATTTACTAAAACCTGAAATGTAAACATCTGATTAAAAAAAAATTGTGACAATCACCCTAGTGCAGGATTTAGCTGAGGATATGATTACTGGAAAATGGATTTGTTAAACACCTTAAAGCTGGCATTAAATTTTGTAGATGAAGATGGTTTCCTGGATTAATATCAGAAAGCTACTGCTTACTGGCCATACAATCTAGAAGACTACAGGAAAATATATGAGTAGAACCAACTGAAGTACTCACTGCTTCCACTTCTCAAAGTACAAAAAGCCAACTGTTCTATATTAATTAGATATTTGTGTGGTTTGTATAAATTATAGAAATATAAATGACAAATTTAAATATGATGCATCTACTTAGCTAGGTATCTAGTTTAAAAGGCAGCTGGAGAATATTTAGTAAAAGAGTAAAATACAAAATATAAGAACAAATACAATGCAACTATATTCACAACATGTTTAAAACTTTGTTACCAAAGTATTATTTTCAGTGTTTGCTAAACTTTTGATCATTTATATAACACACCTTCATAATTTTCCCATACTGAAATATTTACATGCACTATAATGTATTGGTTTCCCTGGAAATTTTAATTGTAACTTTAATATACTAAATTTCTGAATATAAGGTGCTATATGATGTAGGACACCATTATTTTATCATTAAGAAAACACTAGTGATAGATAAGCTATGACACCAAGTTTAAGACATATATCAATTTCCATCAAGATCAATGTATTTTAGAGACAATTAGATATAACTTTCTTAACCTTGACTTAAGCAGTGATATTCATGAAACATAGTTTTGATTTGTCAGCACATTTCCCCATACCTGTTAAACAGTTACTTCAGTAAAAGGGCATATTCACTTATGTGCAGGAGTAGCATAAATATATAAATTTGTGTATCATAGATACACAAATTTACTTTCAATAGCAGCTACATAAATATAGCTGCTTTAAATAGTTTTAATAGTTTATGTATTTTGGCTTACATATGGACCACAGTTAGCCACAGATGTCAACATACTTAGTGAAGTTAAAATGTTCCTTGAAAAATCTCCTAACCACCAATTATGCCAGGGATGATGACTTTATACACAAACTAGTTCAGTTATGTTTGTGAATTACTAAACTGCACCACAAGGAAAAACAAGGAAAATTAGCATGTGCCTGTCCAGGTAGTGAGTTAGATGAGACTAGTAAATGAGGAAGAAACCCAGAAGAATAGCATGGCTGCTTAATCTTGTATAATCAATAGGAAAGAAAATACTTACTTTTGGATTGGAAGAAAAGTAACATGAAAATCTAGACAGAAGAAATTCCTTCATGAAACAAAACAGGAAATGTCTGTAAGCTACTATTATCTGAGGTGAAAGTTTTGTTTCTTGAAAACACTGGCATGTATCAGCACAGTGCCAGCTTTGAATAGGCCACAGTGTAGGATTTACTTCTGATCACAGGAAGCTTTATCATTTACAACAGAACATCTCACACTTTGTTTTGGAAGTCAATGCTCACCTTTAAAGTATTTCACAGTTTTAACCCTTAATTCTAAAGTAGCATCTTCATCACACACAAAAATAGTTCGAGGATGCTGCTGAAAAGCTGAAACTGTCCACATGTGGCTGACTCCTTCTTCTATGGCTTTGTACAGGGCAAATGCCTTGTGTGCACCTGTTATAAGGATCATTACCTGAAAAATCATAAGTACCACGTGTTAGTTAATAGTCAATAGAATAACAGAAGATACTGGTGTTTGAGGAGACCAGGGAGAAAAAAAAGATGAGACAAACATGATGGTTGTAAGAAACTCATGTTTTAAATGAGTTCTGTTTGTACATTCAAGTCTAGACATAATTACATGTCATCATAGCTTGTCTGTCCTCTTTCTATGAACCTTTCAATCTTGTTACCGGCAAAGAATTTCCATATAATGAACCATTAATAAGCACAAAGTATAATTCGTCCTGTAATTTTCAAAGAAGGAGATCATTGTACAATTAAGAACTGAAATAGGCAGGATCTCTGGATCGGAGCTCATATATTCTTAAATGTATTAGATTTAGAAAAGATCCAGCCCTAAATGGATTCATCTTCATCTGGAAACTAAGCTATATCCTCTTACATACATCATGAGGGACTCCATACTAAGTCATCCTGAGGACTCCAGTATGGTGTAGGGTGCTATTACATCTATGTCCCCACAGTCCTTCCACAAAACTGTTTCAACTGAAAATAAACCATATGGTTAATAAGATTTTGGGATCTCAAAATGTGAAATAGGAATAGACAAGTAAAGTGTTATTGAAAAAAAAAGGCTCTAATTCTTAGGTTATAGTTCCAAAAGATTTAAAATTAGGTGATTCCTACATATAGACAAAACGGAATTCCTAAAAACTAAATCACAGGATTGTTTTGTTGTTATTTTTTTGTCTTTTCTTTTTGGTACCAGGGATTAAACCCAGGACTTTGCACTTGCTAGGCAAGCACTCTGCCACTAAGCTACCTCCTAGCCCTAAATCACAGTTTTTATTGCATATTAAGTTTCATAGGATGTGCTTATTCTGTATCATAATCACTACAAAACAAACATCAATGAAAAAAGCTCAAATACTATTTCATTATTACCTCTCGAGCATCCATCACTGTCCCCACACCAACAGTTAGAGCCATAGTTGGTACTTTTGATAAATCTCCATCAAAATATTTAGCATTTGCCAAAATGGTGTCCATTGCTAGTGTCTTTAATCTTGTCCTTGATACTAAACTGGAACCCGGCTCATTGAAAGCAATATGACCATCTGGACCTATTCCTTTCAAAAGAAACATATACACAGATACACATAGAAAGTGAACTATCTCTTAGATACAAAGTCTTCTCAAACTTGAACATGGTTCAAGAACAAATAATCATAAAACACCTACCTTGTTTTATTAGCTGCCTTCCTAATACTGCATTTAAATAGTATTCTGTATTTAACAAAATACTTCCATATTTTCTATATGCACAGTATTGAGGTGGCATAATTCTTATAATAATAACAAAACTAATTATCACCTTAATGTAACACTTTATAAAGCATTTTCACATATATCATCACAACCCATATATCTAACAATCTGGTTTACAGACACACCTATTTCTCTTATCTCCAGCTTTTTGTAAACACAAACAGAAAATGTTGGTGGTCAAGGAAATAATAAGCTACTCATACAAGGTTAGAAGTCTTCTGATTTTGAGTCCTTAAATAAGGAGCCTCCTTTGTAGCTTTATTTCCTCACTTATTAAAACAGACTAGACAAGATAATATCCAGTTGGTTTTCCAAACATTCTGACTGCAGCCTGTTTCGAGAAATAAACATTTAAACTATGCTCAAGTGTGTATATGCATGTGTACACACACACACACACACACACACACACACACACACACACACACACACACACACACACACACACACACACACACACACACACACACCCTTACTAGAAGTTATACAAGCCTCTCCTCTCTTTTTCCTCTTTTCTGTATCATCTCTCTTCTTTCTACCCTCTCATCCTCCTCTCCCATCTCTTTCTCTCTTTTCCCTCCCTCCTTCCTTTCACTCTTTTTTATTTTTGTGTGTGTGTGTGATACCAGTACCAGGACTTGAACTTAGGGCCTCTTTCTCCCTTGCCTATCTGCTTATGGCTGGTGCTCAACTTTGAGCTCTATCTCCACTTAGCTTCAAATTGTGATCTTTGGATCTCAACCTCCCGAGTAGAATTACAGAATAGATTTGTAGGTTTGTGTCAATGGTGCCAAGCCAAGGTATTCTATCACATTCCATTTCATAAATAAAGCAAAAACAAATGCTGTTATGTGATTGATGATACCGATTTCTTAGTGAAAAACATTGCTTTTAAGAGACCTACATTGATGCTAAAATATAGATAACAATATGGTATTCCTTTCAATAAAATGAGAGGTAATTCTTTACAGAAAATCAAGATGCTATAAAAGAAATTCTTTTAATATCCTTTTCCTAGTAATCATATTTATGACAACTTCAATCAAAAACTCAAATCACAAGGTGTCAGCGATTACCCTAAAGAGTCCTTTACATTTATATTCTACATATTTATTATAACAAAAAGGTACACATTACATACAAGTCAAATAAAAATTTCCTGAGGTGAATTACAATAAAGTAAAATATGCCAGCGTAATCTATCTAGTTTTGAAGGTTGAAAGAAGAAACTAATATATGAAGCAAATATTGATGACTGAAATCTAGGTATCTGTAATGTGAGGACATAGGTTTCTTCAAATGAGGATCTACATGTCATTAATATACAAAGATTATTTGCAATATTAAGTACATATTTGCCTGTAAATACATGTTTGCATTATGTTTGTATATTTATCTTTAGCTTTGTATAAAGAGAAATAAAATTAAAACAGCTTCTGAATAGGAAATCTATGAGGAGTAACTCTTGTATTCTTACTGGTGATTTGGAACCCATAGAAGTGTAAAGCTAACTTTACACAGGAGCCAACAGTTTCACTTATTGGTCATATGTAACTTAAAAACAGAAGCTCCTGACCTTGTATAAAAATAATCGGGCTATTTCTTATTTGGTCTTTAAGACTAAATTAAACAAACACTGACTCAATGAAATATCTAAAAAACTTGTATGTGTTTGTTCCTTTAGTTTTCTGGATAAAACTTAAATTTATGAGAGTAAAGACTTTATGTTCGTTACTGTATCTTAACCATATAGAACAATTGTTCTAAAAAGGAAGTACTCAATAAAAATGGTTGAATGAATGAATAGATGATTGAAAGGCTCATATTATTTCCTCTAGTTATCTGTTCTACTCTCCTCACTACAGTGTCTTGGAACAATCATTTTTCTGCTATTAACTGGAATCTAAGGATAAGCACTTTGTCCCAAGTTGAACCAGTCAGAATAGCTCTCTAGATGTGACTCTGAACCTATTACATAGGAAAAAAAAAAAAAGAAGAGGAAGAAAAGGAGTCAACTAGTCAACTAGAACTAAGATCATGAAGACAGAACTGAAGAAAGAAGGCTGATGAATTCCTGCTTCTGAGACCTGAGGTTCTCTGGTTCTTGTTTTTCCAAAGATTTGGTTGTTTGAACTCTTCCTTCTGTTTTGTATGTTAGCCCAAGAATCATTCCAATTAATTTATTTTTGTCCTATTTGTCAGTCCTTGTTACTATAAACCACGTAAATCATTCATGAAACAAAGCCAAAACAACAAAAATGTCACATTGTCCCCTCTCTACTTCATAAAAGATATTAAAATATTATAAACTAATATATTTAGATTCACCTTACATGTCTCTCAACATGTTTACCATGAGAGGAAGAAAGAACGTTTTGGAGTTTGTGCTTTCTCTTCTCTCTTTTCTATCAAGTGAACAGAATTTCTACTCTAATTCCTTGAAGTGACCAATAGTAGGTCAGCAATCTTGATCTCATCTAGTCCTATCTGTTCAGAGGGAGAAGAAAACCCCATTTTGGCTTCAAGCCCCACCTACAATCTCTATTCCCACTTTACCTTTAATAAAGCTGACATTTTGATCCCACTTGGCACAGTTTCTTAGTGTTTATTAACCAAGCCCTGGAATAAAAGAAGGGCAAGTGGTAAGACCCAGATACTAAGCCTCATCTTGAAAATTCCAATTATAAAACCTAGTCAACAAATGCCAGTAATCAAACGAGATTCTTTCCAGTGCAGATGCAATAATTAAGTTATTCCAAATAGGAAACATAAACATAATATTTAATTCCTATCTTCATACACAGTGTAATTATGTCCTTTAGTAATTATACCTGACAAATAAAATGTCAGATCTTGGACCCTCAGACTATAATGAAGATTTCAGTGGGGAAGCCAGAAACTTTCTTAAAAAATGTTTCCTTTCTCTTCTTGGAGGAGGAAGAGGAAGAAAATATAGCAAGAGGACGCTTTACCCAGATTGGTTAGAAAACATAAACATAACTAGAATTTATGTTTCATTACTTTGAAGGGAGAAATAAGGTGGTCTGTGTGAGGAAACATATAAAATGTTCAGAAGTCATTTAATTAAAATAAATTTGAAATGACTTAAAGGTATGGAAGATGACTCTTGAGGATGAGTGCTGTATCAGAAATATTGGATTAACAGAGTTGCATTCTTACACATCACACCAGAACCATGAAAACTTTCTGGAAAGCAAGCAAAAGAAGTTCCAGAGTCCTTATGAGGTATTTTCCCTTCTGCAAATCCTGCCTGCTGGCATCGCACCTTCAAGGGATTTGCCACAGGGGTCCTCGTGTAAAGTCAATGAATTAACAACAAAGAAATGTCCAGAATGAAGACATTTTTTAACATACTGTTTTCTTTTGTTAGTTTTTTTTTGTGGTGGGGGGGAGGGTTAGTGGTAGTAGAGTCTGAACTCCAGGCTTCAAGCTTGCCAGGCTTCTCTAATACTTCAGCCTGCGTCATTCCTTTTTCTTATTTTTCATATAGGGTCTTGCATTTATGTCCTCGCTGGCCTGTACTACAATTATCCTATTTACTCTTCCCACACAGCCTAGATGACAGATACACACCATGACACCCAACTTTTTATTGGGGGAAATAGAATATGCCCAACTCTTTGCCCAGACTAGCCTTGAACCATTATCTGCCTGATCTCCACTTCCCATGTAGTTAGGATTACAGGCTTGACCCATTACGTTTACTGACTCAAGATCCTTTTTTTAAAATTGATTAACCACTACCAGCTAATATGCTTTTTTTTTTCACAGAACAGGAAACGGGTGAAAACATTTTTATGAAAGACAATTTAGAAATCAGATATTGTAGTAGTGTGAGTTCAGTTTGACATGGAGTTTAGAAAATCTAAAGAGTAAGTGGATAATATACTGCTTAAGCATCCTCAAACATCTAAAGTTTCCATCTAAATATTGGAAGCAAAACAGTAATTATCTCAAATTTGAGAAATTTGTATAAACTGGACTGTGCAAGTAAGGACTGCTAAAGTGATACTAGCAGACTTTATTTAAAGCACAGATGGCATTCTATTTTGAAATACAAATTAGTAAGCTTGCATCCTTGCTCAGATAAATAATCATCTATCTACAGAAGAAGATGAATGTTACCAGTTCTGCTACATGAATCAAAATTTCCTCAGAGAAGATTTCATTCTCTCTGGATATCTTTATAAATAACTCAGCAAAAATCTCAGGAAATTCAATAAGCTAAGGGACAACTATGTTAGCCTCTACACTTCAGGGAAGGAAAAGACTGAAGTACACCAACTACAGGCTATATGCTAACCACTGTCTTTAGGCATTTTAACATGTAAGAGTATATTTAGTCTTCACAATTTTAGAATGATTCATATTAACCGGTTTTATAAATGATTTCATTATGCTGAGCTTTAATAAATCCAGCAGGGACCCAAGGAGAGCAAGAGACCTAAAAGGGATGCTAATTTATGTCTCATGGTAAAATTCAATTTGCATCTAATTTATGTAATTTTGAGCTTTATAATGAATTATTAGACATAGATATTTTAACGTTGCTTTAGATTATCAGTATTTTTAGCAGAAAACTAAAGAAACTAGAGAAACAATTTTGGTTTTATGTAGCTTTTTTTACACCATTCTGAAGGTAATTAGCTGGCTGTCTCAGATGCTTCATATGATGACAGAAAACCTTATTATTACTACAAAGGGAGAAATTCTATATTCAATATAACATGTACACATACATATATACCCATAAATGTAAAGTATAGATAAACTTCACCTAGGAGTTGGTCAATTAAACTTTGGAATTTATGAAGGCAATTATACAGTTTAACTCCTATTATTTAAAAACTGATGATAAAAACAATCTTTTTATCATTTGTAAATGATTTTTCTCAGTGAGATGAATCAATTTAAATGATCTTCTAATATCTACCCATTTCCCAAGCTAACTTTCACATTCAATCCTGCCTTAAATGAAATATAAGCTAAAGCTATCATTTAGGAACATAAACAAGTCCCTAATTGATAAATATTCCGTAAACTGACAAACCTTAAAGGGACAACTGGCATAGTTAAACAGGGATTGAGAAAAAAAAAAGAAAGAACCAACCCTCTCTTAAATGGGTTGGAAGTATGAGTCATGCTAGCATTAGTCAATGATCATACACATTAGCCAATGAGCAAAAACATCAGATACCAAATTTGAGTCTCTGGGACCAAAAAAAGAAAGAAAGAACAGGTTTTGGGACCCACCTCTCAAGCCCTAAAGGATTTTGTCCACTGTTAGAATTTCAAAATTATAATTTGATTAAACAAAGTTAAATGACAGTCTATTTCTGTTTGTAATAGGTGAATACTGTGGATTGTCACAGATATTTATGTTATATAATGTATATATAATGTTTATTTTTAAAGCTACAATTCATTTGGTTTAATTTTATTTTAAATTAATACACACTTGTTACATGAGTGAGTACTACAGTATTATTTCCAGAGAAGCTCACAGTATACTTTCAACAAATTTATCTCCTCCACTGTATTTCCACTCTTCCCACACTACATCCCCCTTTAAAAGCATTTTGTGGGTTGCATTATATTGTCTTTATTGTATATATGTAGTGTCCTTTTTAATTTCCTTTACCACCCCTTTCTTTCCCCCACCCTTCCCGTGAATTGATACTCCCTTTTCTGTTTTAGCTCCATCACTATTTCCAGTACTACTTCTGCTTTTAATTAGTGGATATTACAGTCAGTCACAGGTACTCTTTATGTTGTGCAATGGTTAGACTTCTTTTTTACTTTTTCTAATTTTAAAGAGTTTAATAAAATCTTCTTACATACCTCCAACAAAAAGATCTATTCCTCCTGCATCTTTTATTTTCTTTTCAAATGCATCACATTCTGCTTGTAAATCTGCAGCATTCCCATCAAGGATATGAGCATTGTTAGGATCTATATCAATGTGCTTAAAAAAATTATTCCACATATAAGAGTGATAGCTTTCAGGATGATTTCTTGGAAGTCCTAAGTATGAAGTTAATAAACAGACATGAAACTCTCCAGAAATAAGTCTAATTGTTTATGTCACATTCAATTTTAATGTATTTCTATATAGAATATATGCTTAGTACATTTTGGAAGCATACTGCTTTATATTTATCTGCAAACCATCCATGGAAACACTACTATAGTTCTTATTCAATTTATAAACAAGTGAAACACAGAGAACTTTTCCTGAGACACACAACTCAGACAGGGGTTGAGATGAAAACATTTTACCACTATACACTTTGCATACACACAAAATTTTAAGGAAATAATCTATGTATTAAAACAAATTAACCATTCAACTACAATGTAGCCATGGTCCTCTATTCTTTCTAGACTTATGAGAAGTATATTTAATCATAATAGCTCTTTAATTGGCACTTATGTGACCACTAAAAAGGTATACTTTCATATATATATATACTTATATGTGTGTGTTTGTGTATAGATAGATAGATAGATAAACAGACAGATAGATAGATAGCCGGTAGTGGGGCTTGAACTCTGGGCCTAGGAGCTGTCCCTCATTTCTTCAGCTCAAGGCGAGCACTCTACCACCTGAGCCATGGTGCCACTTCCGGTATACTTATATTTTAAGTTACTATGCATCAGAGATCATTACAGTTAAGTAAAGCATCTTAAACTCTACACTCAAGGCTACTAATACCATGTCTTTAATTTCAAAGAAATATTATTTCTTATGCTTTTTATATATAAATCATGTAATTTACCACCCACAACATATAATGCCAATTTAATCCATGCCCTTAGGTGAAAAAAAGGGCTGAAGGGGCTAAGAGGAAGAGAAAGTTCAAAGATATTACAAATTCCAGCATAAATATATTAATCTAAAGATATATTCATTTTATTTGAAAAATAATATACAACATTCTCAAATAACTTATTCAATATATTCAAATATATCTTACCCACATATTCATCCATATTAAAAGTCTTCACATATTTAAAAGAAAGGTCTCCATTCTTGTGATATTCTATTAGTTTTTTGTAACATCCTAGAGGTGTACTCCCTAAAAGAAAGAGATTTCATTTTCTAAAATAAAAATCTACTAAAAATATATACCATCAATTATTCTTTTCATAACATTCCATATTCCTAGTATGTCAGGCAAAAAGTACTCATTTAAATGCATATTCAACTAACAAAAATAGGCTAAAGTTCTTCCTTTGCAAGCTTGAATTTGCTGAGCAAGATTGGAAATCTGTTCACAAAAAAATGTTTGGAATAATATTCTTGAGTTGATGGGTATGCGAGAGAAATAATATTTAAAGCATATCTTATGAGATTGAGAAAACTGAGGTGAGGTAGGTTGGGAGGGCAGAGAGACAAAGATGAAAGGATCAACATCAATCAAGATGCATTGTATTCATAAACTGATTCATGGTATAGTCACACTTATGGACAATGACTTAAATAAAAATATAATTGAAAAAGAAATGTTCTACAGAACACATCTGAATAAAAACAAATATCCACACAGGAAAAAAAACCTTTAGTTCTAGCATAAATGCTAGCATAAATGCTAACAGGTTAAATGTTTACTAATTCCTAAATCAAAAGAGAAACTACAACCAAAATACCTAACTGTCCCCACTTTTAAAATTGACCACAAAACTCTGAAAAGATTGAGAGGAACTTTGTCAGTTTTTTTTTTTGGGGGGGGGTCAGCTTTTTATCTGAAGTTCTGGTTTCTGATATTCTGTCATCTTCAGTACATACCCACTAAAAGGCCTAAGTGAGAAAGTTAAGTCTTGTTTAATATAGAAAGGACTCCCTGAAAATGTGATCTTGTTATCAGTTACACACACACATACAGTATTTACAATATGAGAGGGCTTACACAATGACCTTTGTTGAGCCTCAAACAGCATTTTATTTTATTACTATTTTTTATCTTTCTTACAGGTAATAAAATCAAAACTTGGAATATAGAACAAGTAAGGTGCACTTTGATTTTAGATGTACTACCCTTTGCAATTGAAAGATTAGCAAAAAGAACTGAGGGTGAAGAATATCAAATAAATGGTATTATTACAATTAATACCTGAAACTAAATGGCATTCTTAAGAACATAATGACTTAGAATTATGACTCAGGAACAAAGCGATGATCATTGTATTTTGTAGCACGAAAAAATCAAATGACACTACCTGGATATTTTCTAAGAAAATTCTTAATCGAAATCTAAATCTAACATAAGAGGTAATTAATGCTTAGGTATATTCTGTGAAGATACCAACCTATAAATTTTTCCTTGGAATACTTTTATTGTAGAAGGAAAAAAAAGGCCAATAAGGGACATTATAAAGTAAGTCATATGAAATTAAGAGACAACAGGACATACACTGGGTACCTCCCATGGTTATAAAAGGGCTAAAACAACATAGAAATAATATGAATAGTGACAGCAATGCTAGAAACAAAGGTATACTAGAAAAAGTACAAAGAGTACCATCATTTAAGTTAATTATTGCATTGTAGAGTGATAAGGAAAACAGAAACAGTACAGAAATAGTAGCAAAACTTTATTTATATTTCTGGCTTTATAAAATAACAGGTTAAATCAATGATGTGTCAATAAATGAAAATGAAAAGCATTAAGGAAAACCCTACAATTCCACAACCTTAGATAACATGAATATCTATAGTACAAAATGTCTTTTATTACCTGTTGGTAAACCCAGTGTGAAATATCTGTCCTGTCCAGGTTTGAATTGAATGATACGATTACAGATGTATTTGGCTGCCCATTCACTGGCCAAGTCATAGTTATCCAGAATGACAAGTCTCATTACGGTAACCTATGGTTTTCAAACCTAAGAAAATATGATTGGAGAGCAGTTAAATTATTTTCAGACAAACTGAAGTTTAATACACTGATGATTTTTAAAAGGGTTTCACTTGAAAAGAATGAGCACATATAACAACACAACCTGTACTTGCAAAAATGGAATAATGACTGGTCTCTTTTGAGCAGATCATTTCAAAGCCTAAGTTAATCCCAACAACTGTATCGTTAAGAAAACACAAGGCCCATCAAGACATGTAGATAGTAACAAGGCCAGAATTCAAATTAAGGTACTCTGTTTATAAAGACAGCACACCTACCACACCACATACAGTATATTAAATATTCTTACAAAAGCTACATAAATGCACCTATAAACAAAGCAGTACTCATTTATTAACTCAAGTTAATGTTTGTAATTATTGCTTAGCAACTTTGAGTTACTTACTAAAATCCAGTACTCCTCTTACAAATAACAAAATAACCAAATCTCCCTCTGTTAAAGTATTTCTACCTCTCCGAAATAATTGTCATTTTTATTAGTTCTCTATCATTCCAGATTACCTAATGCATTTGAATGAAATACAGAGAAATAATTTTTGAGAATGAGGTCCTACCATGATTTTTTAAGTGAATTAAATAGAATAAAAAGTTCACTAAAGAAGGTGCTGATAGATCTAAGGGGAATTTTGTTCACAAAAAGCAAGTGTAGTTTTGAAGATTTTTTATTATAAGAGTATTAAAATAAGGGCTGTGGACTGATGTACTATCATGAAAATGTGGGAACTGGCACTAATTCACCCCTCCTGGCTTATATAAGAAATGTTATTTTTATGTTATGAGGATTTGTTCACATGTACACTGTATTTTGCAATCATAATTTTCAGATTTTAATTCTTAAGGTGATTTTATCTTTTGAGTTATCACTCATCTTCTCATTAGCATTCCTGAGTTCTGTATCCCCAATACTTTAATTTACTACATGATTAAGTCAAATGTGTTAAACTCAAATGTTTGGATTTAATGGGAATAGAAGGTTTTATTACAATGAATACAGATGGATCTGTATACAACGAATCTGGATGACATTCTTAAGAATGTAATGACTTAGCATCCTGGCACAACAATAGTTATAATCACCATAATTAGTCAAGGACCACTATCTAGACTTCTGTTATAGTAACAAGACAAATAGCACTTATGGAAAAAAAAATTAGATGGCCAAATTCATTCTAATAAATGGATTCACCTTCCATTTAAGTTTATCAATAATCTTACATCAAAAATTAATTTCAGAGTTATGCAGAAAAATCAACAGCAACTGTTGGCTATTAGGACTGATTGACTATCTATCTATCTATCTCCACTTCTAATAAGAATGGTCAGCGAACCGATTATTAACAAAAAGAATGTTGGAAGAAGGAAAACCGTATTTAATGTTTCAAGTGTCTTCTGTGTCCTGGGTATACTTACCCAACACACCTGGTAAGAAAAACAGCCAGCAGGATTAAAGAGGGATGGTATTGTTAAAATACAGTTTCTAAAATTGAAATCATCATTCTCTAATCTTTAGATGAAAACTGCCATACCAAGAAAGGTATGCTGAAATCATAAAGCTATGAACTTTGACAGGAGATTCGACTTAAGTGTGTCTGACTCAAAGACTCAGTCAAGTTCCCAACATGCCTTATGGGTTGAAAATCACTTAGGAGGGTCCTTTTTAAAAACAGACTTTCGGGACGGGTGCGGTGGCTGGGTTTTCTTTTCTTTTCTATGCCATCTATCTGATTGTCTAGGACGATGTTTCAGCATATCTGAAATAAAACCCCATAAATGTAATACAAATGCCACAGGTGATTTTTAAAATTGGGTTAATCTTGGAAAAGAACAGCATATATTTCATTGCAAAAAAAAAAATTCCCAAGTTTCTCAGACCAAGGTACAGAGAAGTGTTGTTGTTGTTGTTGTTATTTTTTTGTTTTGGCCCAGAGTCCACTTCCAACATCCTGAACGAATTGTCCTCATCCAGAGGAAAGAAGGATGTCTGTGACACACCTTTTGCCGTTTTTACCCAGTCCTCAGAGACATGAACTTAGCTTGAAGGATATTCTCTGGCACCACAGTCAGATGGACGGCACAGAAGAGAGAAGCGGCCACGGCGCCGTCCTCCCCCCGCAGGTGCTGATTCATTTCGGACGGCCTGACAGCGGGCCGGCCGGCCGGGCTGCCAACTTCGGGGTGGCCGGCAACTTCTTCACCCCCGAAGTTACTGGGCCGGCAGCCGGGCTTCGGGGGCCGGCCCTGGGGTCTGAGTTCGGAGAGGCTCGGTGCCCAGCTGGTCTGCCAGGAGCTGCGGGGACCTGCAAGGTCTGGGGCCCCGGGGGGGTGGGGGACCCCATCCTGATGCAAGGGGGGGGTCCCCCAGAAAGCCAGCGGTCCTGGGGGGGCAATCCCCCCCCGCAGCCAGCTACAGTCTGCAGACAGGATGACGGCTACCATGTCCCAAGGAGGTGTCCGGAGAAGCCGTGAGAAAGGGGGGCCAGGGCGCGCCCCCCAGTGCCCCAGGACAGCGCGAAGCCAGGCCCCGGATGTCACACAGCCCCCAGCCCCCCGCCCGCCCCGCCCCGGTTCCGGGACCCCCAGACCCGCCCCTCCCCAGCCTCGGGGGGGGGGAAGCAACGGTCCCCAGCCCCCCCCCCAGCCACGTTTTCGGGGCCGTTCCCCTAAACTCACCTGCGGACACACAGACTCTCGGGATGCCGGAACAGCTGGAACTGCCGACGGACACCTGGCAACCTGCGAACGCCCCCAGCCGACGCGGGGTGCACCCAGCCCAAAGACCCGGATGCAGACCCGCGCGCAGGAAAGGGCCGCCGCGCAGGCACTGCGCATGCGTGCGGCCTGGGCGCGTCTGGCCGGAGCGGCGAGGTGTGTCCTGGTGCTCGGCCTCGCCTCTTCCTGCCCAGGTTGGGGAGGAGGGAAGATGGGGGTCTTGGGTTCCTGGGGCATCCTTTTACAATGTGATTTTTTAAAATTTCTCAGAAGGCAATTTGTCAGCAGTGCCATGGAGGCGTGCTGTTTCCTTTGCGGGACGGGAGGCCTTGCACCCCTGATACAGCTTCTCCTGTTTATAAAGGCAGTATGATTTCGCCTGTAATTTAACCCAAACTGTTCTACTTGTCTTCTTTGCAAACACAATGACTCCAGGGTGAGCGACATCCTAACAATGTTTGCAGGAAGGCACACTGTGTAATTGGAAAGGAAACCCCTGAGTTTCCTCTGAAAGAGGAAACAGATGCTACTGTTCTTTGGCTTTGGCTCTGAATGGTTCTAAGGAGCAGGAGAAACAGGAACACCAGCTTTGAATGCTTATCACAGTCGTGGTTCTGGAGGGGAAAGTCACTGTTCAGCTTCTGCCACTCCAAGGACAAATGACTATTAGGCCCCATTTAAAACCTGTTAAAAGCACAGCTCTTACCTGTAATCCTAGCTAGTCAAGAGGCTGAGAATTTCATTTCAAAGCCAGACCAGACAAGTAAATCCATGAAAATTTTATCTCCAATTAACCACCATCAAAAAAAAAAAAAAAGCAGAAAGTGGAGCTTTGACTCAAACAGGTAGAGTGTTCTAGCCTTGCACAAAAAGAGTTCAGCTATAGTGCCCAGGCTTGGAGTTCAAGCTCCAGAATCAGTACAAACAAACTATTAAGAACTTAGTTTGAAAAATTACAGTGACTATTATCTTTGGGTGGCAAGCAAACTCAAGATCCTATTTTCCTAGGAACTATTAAGTTGACATGTTGAAGTTCTGCATAGCCTCGGTGTAAATCAGGTGGTGTCAAAGATGACCTTGCATACATACCTTTGGCAAGGATGTGATGTTTTGTTATCAGTGATTTGACTTCAAACACAACATAGATAAAAGAAAGTATTTCTTGCCACTATTGCTTGGAGTTGGATTACAAAGGCAGTCTTTATCACTGCCATTCCCAGTATTGTCATTTGTCATCTTATAACTGTAACTCTGAAGGAGGGAAAAACAAAACAGCTTTTATAATAAAGAATTTGCAGGGAACAGTATTGGAACATAGAATGACATTTTTGAAATGAATTTTTTTCAAACAATTTATCTTTAAAATATATTTCTGATATTGCAAAATTAAATTTACCCATGATAAATTTTCTGTTTTCATAGGAATAGGCCCTGAGGGAAGGATCCTTGTATGCGTGGTGTTTGGATGTTTGGATACACATTTTCCTAAAGACCGAAGTTGTTGTACATCTTTTCCTGCAATGGTTGTCTATATTTATTTCTTCTTGAAGAACTTTCTATTCAAATCTTTTGTTTATTTGTTTGTTTAGTTTGGGCATTATTGGAAATAATAATTGGGCATTATTTGAAATCAGCGAGAACTCCTACTTGCTTGCTTGGCGCACTACTTCAGCCAGATCTCCAGCTCTGCTTTTGCCTGGTTATTTGGGAGACGGAATCTCATGGACTTTTCTTCCTTAGCTGACTTCAAAACATGATCCTTCAGCCAGATACCAGTGGCTCACACCTGTAATCCTGGCTACCCAAGGAGGATGAGATCTGAGGATTGCTGTTCAATGTCAGCCTGGGCAGAAAAGTCTGTGAGACTCTTACCTCCAATTAACCACCAGAAAAACAGAAGTAGTGTTGTGTCTCAGAGTGGTATAGTGCTAGCATTCAGCGAAAAAGCTCAGGGATAACATTTGGGGGATGTGGGGGGTGGGTGGGGGAGTCCTCTAGATCTCAGACTTCTGAGTAGCTAGGATTGCAGGCATAAGCCTTTGGATTCCAGATCTCATTTTTTTTTAATTACTCAGTTGTAAGAGTTCTCTGTATTTCCTTAAGATGAAACCCTTATCAAATATAGGACATAAACATTCTCTCCTATTTTGTGGTTTGTCTTCTCTCCCCTTCCCTTCCCTTCCCTTCCCTTCCCTGCCCTGCCCTGCCCTGCCCTGCCCTGCCCTTCCTTCTTTTTTACTAGCCATAGTCCTAAAGGTTGAACTCAGAGCCTTGATTCTGTCGCTAAGTTTTTTTTTTTGTTCAAGGCTGGCACTTTACCACATGAGCCACAGCTCCACTTCTCACATTTTTGTTAGTAAATTGGAGGAAAGTCTTGTGGGCTTTCCTGACCAGGATGGCTTCGAACTAAGAGCCTCAGAGCTCAAGCCTCCAATTAGCTACTAGCTAGGATTATACACATGAGCTATTGGTACCCAGGTTGTTGTTGTTGTTGCTGCTGCTGCTGCTGCTCTCCTCCTCCTCTTCCTCCTTCTCCTCTTCCTCCTCCACCACCTTTTCCTCCCTATCTCCTTCTCCTCTTCTTTCTCCTCCTCCTCCTTCTCCTCATCCTTCTCCATCTCCTCTTCCTCCTTCTCCACTTCCTTTACTTCCTTCTCCTCCTTCCTCTTCCTCCTCTTCTTCCTCCTCCTCCTCCTCCTTCATCTTCCCTCTCTTTCTCGTTCCCTATTCCTTCCCTTTTCTCATTCTTTCTTTTCTTTTCTTTTGTCTGAGACAGAAATTCAAATTCAGTATCTGACACTTTTACTCATTGGCTAGCACTCTACCAACTGAGCTATGCTTCTAGCTCCTTTTTTTCTTAATAGTGTCCTTTGAAGAAAAACGTTTTAATTTAGAGAAGTAGAATTTATCTATTTTTTTAACTTCTTGCTCATGGTTTTGGCGTACTATCTAAGAAGTCATTGTCTAATCAAGGACAAGAAGGTTTACACCTAACTTTAATTCTAAAACTTTTATAGTTTTGTCTTTTTTGTATTTAGGTCTTTGAGCTAATGACTATAGGTAACATGTGGTAGGAGTCTAACTACATTATTTTATATGGAGACATTCATTTATCTTAGCACTATATATTAAAAAGATGATTTCCCCCTATTCAATAGGGGGAGTATGAGCTAAATAAACTTCTCTTTAAAGATTGTCTAGCCTCAGGTAATTTTACAGGAATGGCAAAGAGACAAATACAACCCTCCCAACATATCCTGAGGTAGGGTTTATCAAGTAAGAATCAAATGACATGCATAATTGATTAGATGAACAATAGACAAGTAGCATTCAGCCTCAGAAATAAAGGAATAAAGGGCATAAGGATGATTGAAATATTCTATACTTAGTTATGAAAATAGAATAAAACATGATAAATATGTTTCAAGATAGGAATGGTGATAAAGGACAAAATAGTGGGGTGGATTTGGTTGGGATATATGGTATGCATTATGGAGTTATCAGTACGTACCTCGTTTTAATAACTAGGGAACACTAACAAGAATATGGAAAAAGTGAAGCAGAAATATTTATGTAAATAAAAGCAGGAATAATGATTATTAAATGTTGCATTAAAATTGATTTTTACCCATATACATATATATATGTATTTATATACATATATATATATATATACACACACACACACACACACACCTACATGTAGACCATGTCTACATGTTCATTGTAGAACATATAATTAAGCACCTATTTGCACCCATCACAGTTGAGTTACTGTTCCTTTAAATTAAAATAAGAACATTTGTTTTGGAAAGCCACAAAAATCCCGTAATAAAATTTGAGGAATTTATATCATTACTGAGACTCTTGGAAGATTTCTTGAGACAACAATCATAAACATGCAGATGGTTGGAATATATAATGAGATTCAGGGAATTTCAGTTTTAATAACATAGAATAAAACATGCCTTTTGACTGTAATTTAATTAAAAAAAGTTTTCCTGGGATCATAAAATATGAGATTATAGCTATAAAGGCTTCTCAGTAACAACTAACACTGAGATTAAATAAGACTTTTAGAACTAAACATCGGGATATATTATAGTGAAGAATATTTTTTGTACTAAACAGCTATAAAACAAAACCAATGTAATCTAAAATATATACAAATTATAATATATTAAGTATATTTGCCACTAGATAAACTAAGGAAAAGCTAGAGGCAAGCTGAATCAATAATGTTTTACACAAAAGAAATCAAGATCCCAAGATAAGATGCTTAATCTCCCTAGGGGGGAGATTTTAGAATGGAAATTAAACTTTTGGAATAATTAATTCCTATATAATCTTCGTAAAAATTGTTAAGTCACTTTTTCATCGAGCATCTGGAGCAGA
The DNA here is from genome assembly GCF_000151885.1 of Dipodomys ordii. Classification (NCBI taxonomy): domain Eukaryota; kingdom Metazoa; phylum Chordata; class Mammalia; order Rodentia; family Heteromyidae; genus Dipodomys; species Dipodomys ordii. The sequence continues at coordinate 22,081,603 of NW_012267224.1, forward strand.
CCTTGGCTTATACAGGATATTCCAGTGTTCAATAACCTTTTTATGAGCGTGGCTAGGCAACAGATACACACGAGAAGACATGATGGAAATAGAAACAGATAGAAGAGCTGTGCTGTTATACTGTGTATGAACCCCATTTTTTTTGTTTCCTATGCATCTTTCTAAATACCTGTCCATTCTGGGTGGTCTCCCATAGAATAGAAATAACAGACAGCAATTAAGACAAAAAATTACACTCTAGTGTTTCAACAATATAAAAGTTAACACCCACTTCCTTTGTTAAATCAAAAGGATTTACTACATAACTCACAAAGAAAAACACAGCCAGGCACTGGTGTCTGGCCTTTGCTTGGAATTCTAGCTACTCAGGAGGCCGAGATCTGAGGTTGAAGTCAAACTGGGCAGGAAAGTCCTTGAGACAATTATCTCTAATTAACTCCCAAAATCAGCTGCAAGTGGAGCTGTGGCTCAAGTGGCAAAGCATTAGCTGTGAGCAAAAAGGTCGAACATAGCCTAAGGCTCTGAATTCAAGCCCCACAACTGACATATGCATAATCATGTAAGTCAATAATGCATATTAAATATCTTTCTAAATATATCTATACACTTGCATGTGTATCTCTATAGCATTGGTCCTTTTACCCTGAATAATTAATAATGTGCTTATTTTCATTATTTTGATGGAAAGACACCTTACTTATTCAGTTGGAATTATTTTAATTGGGATTTAAAGCAAATTGGTTTTATTTTCTTATGATCTTTTGGATTTTTCTCTTTTCATTCTCTTTTGCTAATGCTTTTGTTGAAGGCCTTATTGTTTGCTATTGGATTATTCCAACACTAGCCAGATTGGTTTGTCTGCTTTCATCTCAACTCTTCTCTAATCCATCTTTCTCTGTTATCAATGGGATTTTATTTTTGAGCTTCAAATCAGAAGATGCCTCTGGCACATCTTAAAAACTGTCAATGCTTTCTATTGATTCTCGAGATTCTTCAGCTTTCTTCCAAGCAGAGAATAAAATCCCCTTTTCTGATTTTCAAACCCATCTTCTTCATTCTTTCCCTCTCAGAAGACTGTCTGTACTGAGCTACTGTGTTTACTGTAAATGAGGTACCGTATCTATTAATCATGAGTCTAGCAGTTTGTCTGGACAGCATTCTACCATGATAGGATTGCTTACTTATTATTGTTTCTCCAGGGAGTTTTAAAAAAATAAACAACAACAATAATAAAAGCAATATGGACAGGTATGTTTAGTTTTAGTACTTAAAAAAGTCTAGGATATAATGTAGACTTCATGGAGATTTCAGAATAAAGTCACCTGGCCTTTCTCTTTTAATTTCTGTTTTGTGTGTCACATTCTTAGGGGCGATTATCACTGTATCATATACATATATGTATGTGAAATATTATACACACGCACACGCGCGCGCACACACACACACACATATATAAATAAAGGATCTTGTTTACTTTGTTTACAAGAAGATATGCTTCTCAAAGGCATGTGTTCTCATTCGAGTGTTTTTTGTTGTTGTTGTTTATTTTTTGTCAGTTGTAGTGCTTCAACATAGGGCCTGGGCACTGCCCCTGAGCCTCTTTGTGCTCAAGACTAGTACTCTACCACTTGATCTACAGCTCCACTTCCAGCTTTTGAGTGTTTAATTGGACATAAGAGTCTCACAGGGGAATTTTTTTGCCCGGGATGGCTTTGACCTGCAATCCTCAGATCTCAGCCTCCTGAATAGCTAGGATTACAGGTATGAGCCACCAGTGCCTGTTTCATTTAAGTTTTTTACTGCTATGATTTCCTTCAGCAGCTGAACAATGTGTCCCTCACATAGTTGTTCAATAATTATTTGTTAAATGGATGTAAATAAATGAATGTGCCTTGACCTTAACATTTGTTATTAACAGGCTTTAGAAAACTTAATTAATGGTCTAAGCTTTGTATTTCTCATCCATTAAAAGGGAGAGAAAGAATCATAAATGTAATACCCCAGTTGAGTTTTGTGAGGGCAAAATGATATGCAGTCACAGACCATTTATCATATAGTAGAGATAATATAATTTCTTAGAGGTAATATAATTCACATCTCCCAGAGTTTGTTAGCTATGTATTCTCAAAACTTTCTCTTACATTGCTCATTGATAGTTGGGATGTTTATTGCCTATTCTTATAGGTGATACAATTTAATTTTCCTCCTTCTCTTGTACTTTCTAATATTGGTAGATTGTGTGTGTGTGTGTGTGTGTGTGTGTGTGTGTGTGTGTGTGTGCCAGTACTAAGGCATGAACTTAGGGACTGGGCACTAATGAGCTTTGTCAACTACTTTGACTTACCTCTGCCATACAGCTGTGTGTCTTCCTTGGGGACAATTTTCACCCTAAGTCATATCCCCTTTTCCCCAAAGACATGCACTGTTACACCTACTCTGTTCTTTTCTGTAATAGTACACGTGGAATTCTCTGGTTTCTAGGAGGATCTTTAATGTGTTTTTGACAGAGCACATCACAGAAAATATAACTCCAATTTCAGTGGCATTTTTAAAAACGGTTTTATTGTGGTGCATTCCCACAGATGGTTGATGTGACAGATGTGAAGATAGAGTTTATTGGCATCAGAGACCCCGAGGAAATCATGACTTATTCCCACACATTCTGCAAGTGTGCATTCTGAATATTTTATGGATTCTGTTGTTGAACCACAGGCCAGACAGTTTTCTGTAATACGTGTTTTTTTTCTTAAATTGAGTCTTACATTTAATATTCTTCCAAGGCTCTTGCAGTTATTTTTGTTGAATCATTTGCGTGGATTTATCTTTCAGATTACTGGAAACATACATGGAACTTTTATTCACTTTCTGGGAAGAATCAACCTGTAAGCGGTGCCATGTGTCACCCACCCCATTTCCCAGGCAAGTAAACATCATTCAAACTCTCTCATTCTTTTCTTTTATATTAAAAAATGTAGTGACAGTTATCTACTCCTCACCCTCTCCATCCTCTTGCCTGCCTGCCTGCCTGCCTGCCTGCCTTCCTTCCTTCCTTTTTATTTTTCTTCTTTTCTTGTTGTTATAAAGGTGCTTTACAGAGGAATTACAGCTTTATATGCCAGGTAGAATACATTTCTTTCTTTGTGGAGAATGTTATCCCTTCCCTCACTATCTCCCAGTTTTTCCATCCTGTTCCCTCCTACAGGTTGTATAGTTAATTTTGCATATGGTGTCTAGTGATTACCACTATTATATTTATTTACCTTTTGTCCCTCTATTTCTGTGCCCCCACTTGTCTTCTCAAAGATAAATGAACAAACAAGAGGAAAGGAAAATAAAACAAAAACAACAAAGAAAGCACCTCTTGTTTCCATGCCCTGGAGTTCATCTTGATAAACATTATTTTATATGATCATTGGCACATAAACATTGAGCCTTTGTGTTCCTCTTCTAAGCATTTCCTCCTTGGTCTCACTGTGTGTGAAAGCCTAGAGACCTGGATAATTTATCATGTCCTGGTATAGTTTAGATCTAGCTTCTGAATATAATAGAAAACATGCACTATTTATCTCTGAGCTTGGCTTATCTCATTTAACATGATTTGTTCTAGGTCCATCCATTTTCCTGAATGGTATATTTCTAGTGGCTGTGTAAAATTCACTGTGTATAGGTACCACATTCTCCACACTCTTTCTAATGATTCTGTAAAGTTCCTCCCACAAGAAGTGATGACAGTGCACATCTGTAGTCCTAGCTACTCAAAAAATGAAAGCACGAGGATTATGAATTCCAGGACTGCTCGCTTGATCCTACCTCAGCAAACACAAACAAGACAACTGAAATTATAGTTGACTACTTCAGCAAATCCCTGGGTTTAATCCCATGTATACTCCTCACAGAAAATAAAGGGCGAAATAGATCTATTTCCTTTCCTATTTAGATATTCAGTTTGGGTAGGCCTACTGACATAATATAAATTCAAAATATAAGTATAATAAATATAAAAGTATAAAAATATGCAAGCATTTTGTTTTAATTAATTAATTATTTATTTGGTTAGGTGATTGTGTCACCTATAATACTCTTGCCATTCCAGAAAAGATGAAATAGGTTGTCTCCCAATGACTTGCACAATTTTCCAGGCCAAGCCTTTCAATTTACTAGTGAGAAAACTGAGATGTAACGAACTCTGTATCTTGGGTAACTTTCTACCACATCATAACTATGTGGACTTGGCTGGCTGTATAGTGTTTCTTACTCTTAATGATTCAGTGGTAAAGAAAATAATGTATACTTTATTTCCATTGGAATAACCAATGACTCATTATCTATAGAACTTTGGACAAAATACCTTTACTTTTTACCTATCTTACCTTGAGCACTTTATAAGTTATTCCCTGATTCTTATCACCCATTAATAATAAGAGTTCATAGTCACAACATTTATTACTCAATACTTCTGTGATCTTGGAAACACAAATTCTGGCATTGACTGTCTAGGAATTGGGATGCATTATCTTTACCATTTAACGTGTTGAAATGGGTCACAGGATTTCACTAATCATATTTCCTCAGCTCTACCTCACACAAGCTCATGGGGTTGTCTTAGCAATACAATGGATATAAAGACATTAAAACAACAAGCAAGACCTAGCACTTGACAATTCTAAGCTACTGTTGCTATTTCTGTTATTAATGCTCATATTATTGTTGCTTTTGTTATCTCAGCAATGTAAAACTATACATTTTCATTAATCCTTTTCTATTTTTTTGGTAGTCTGGAAGATTTATCTCATCCTCTTCCTTGCAAGTCACACTCCCAAGCTACTTTTGATTTTTAGTTTTGAGATAAAATCGCATCCTTTTTTTGTTCTCTTGCTCTACCTAAACCCCAGAGGAGCAATGATTACACAGATGTGCACCTCCACATCTGGTCATTGTAATTATTCCTACAGTAATTATATTGAAAGATGCTTCAGAAATCCAGATTACTAATATGAACTTCAGTTAACACTGCACATAGGTATGCTCCTGAATAGTTATGGTTAATTTGTCACCACTATGGGCAGTTAATATACACATATCCTTACATTGTAGCACTTTCAGACTAAATGGAACACGAATGCATTTGTATATGGTGGTTGTGTTTGGAAGTTAAATAACTATGACTTTCTATCTTTGCTTTGTGGAACAAATTTAAATATCAAAACTGAAATAACTTATTGGGAATATAGTCTCAGAATTAAATCAACAGTTTATTTCATCTAACCTATTGCTATGCTAGTATCCTAGACTTTAACTAATAATCTAGTTGGAAGCAAGTCTAGAAGCTATAAGCTATAAGTAGAGGCTTGCCAGAGTTTCCTCAAATGGATTCTATCAATCGTTAGGTATTTTTTTTCTCAGAAATGACTTATCTCTTCTCACAGGAACCAAATTGCTTTGACAGTTGAACAGTCCTTAAGAAGCCTACAGAGAAAATATATAGCTATCAAAGTTAGAATTGCAGCTGCTTTCTCCCTATCTTTTTTAGAAATATAATTTTATTGTTATTAGTGCGGTGTTATACAGAGAGATTACCATTTTATAAGTTAGAAAATGAGTACATTACTTTTTTGGACAATGTCACTCCTTCCTTTTCCGCCAGTTTCCCCCATCCTTGCACACAAGTTACAAAGTTCATGTTGTGTGTGTGTGTGTGTGTATGTGTGTTGGTCCTGGTGCTTGATCTCAGGACTTGGGGCATCATCCCTGAGCTTTTTTTCGATCAAGGCTAATGCTCTATCATTTGAGACAGCTATACCAACAGATTTTCCCTGGATAACTGGAGATAAGATTCTCATGGTCTGGGCTGGCTTCAAACCACAGTTCTTAGGTCTCGGCATCCTGAGTAGGTAGGTTCTAGGTATAAGCCACTGGCATACAGTCACTTGCTTTATCTTACAGGCATTGACAGAAGAAAATGTAAACACTCATTTTTAAATTATGTAGATGCCGTACATGACCCTAATATCACAATATTTTACATTAAAAATGTGAAAATATGAATCATCACATTATTTAATCTAGTATACAGGAATAGTTTTTTTAATAGGCTTTAGCAGTACAAAAGGTAGACTGTTTTCTGAAAACAATGTAAGTATGGAAAAGAAAATAACATTTTACCTTCAGTGAATTTAAACATTTGGAGTCTTCATAGTATCAGAATATACTTCCCAGAATGAAAATATTTATGTTAG
>NW_012267224.1:22089568-22186555 GCF_000151885.1 Dipodomys ordii
TTAAGAGAAAAAAAGGAAAACTAGATACACAATCAAAATCAAAAGTATAGTAGAAACATTTCTAAAAATGGCAGAATCAAAGTGGATTATAAATCATGCCTTTTTGATGTGTTCAAGAATGTGAAGGCTAGTATAACCCTTGTTTTTACTGTATTTGATTCCGGTGTCCTGCATCTTCTAATTTGGGGAGGGGAAGAGAAATAACAAAATGCGTAAATAAGGATACAGGTTGACCCATTGTAACAATGAGATGTACAAGATACTACGTTGAAAACAAACTTTACAGTTTCAGGGGGAGGTGGGGAGAGAAGGGATGGTAAGGGAAAACAAAGGAGGAGGTAACAAGGCTTGATAGGAAATGAACTCACTACTTACTCATGTAACTGTAACCCCTCTGTACAGTATTTTTACAATAAAAACATATAAAAATAAAGGATGTGAAGGAAATGATATTCAATGAATTAGCATTGCATATATAAGCATGGACAAACACTGTCAACATAGATAGGATGTTTGAGCACTGTATTTGAGGGATCAGGCTAAGTTTTTATCTTTGCCTTACATCTGCTAACTCCATGATGCTGTCCAAATTCCTTCAGCATCTTTGAATTTTAGTTTCCTTACTTGTAAAATGACCATAAAAATCCCTTGTTCATAGAGAATGTATGTGAAACACTTAACCTAGTTTTCACTACATACTCAGCATTTATAAAGTATGGATATCCAACCATATTAGTTTTGTCTTTTTGAGAATTGTTAGCTATTGAAAGAAACATTTGCATCCTTTGACCATAGGAGACATGGGTATTGACCACTAAATAGATATGCTTTGGATATGAAAATAATATTAACAGAAATAAAACTTTAAGTATGGAACAAATGTAACTTAATTTTGACAATCATAATTTCGTACCAATCAATTGACATAAAATTTTAATTTTTGACTACTCAGCCTCTGCTTACTAGTATCAGGAATTTATTATTTATTCAAAAATGCAAGTTTGATAGTATCGGTCACTCGTTCTAGAATCTTGTCAATAACAAATGTTCAATGAATGCTTGACATCCACAGATAACTTGAAAAGGAAAACATCTTTGTTTTTTTTTTTTTGAGGGGGGGGTCCGGTCTTGGGCCTGAACTCTGGGCCTGGGCACTGTCCCTCAGCTCTTCAGCTCAAGGCTAGCACTCTACCACTTGAGCCACAGCACCACTTCCGCCTTTTTTCTTTTTGCTTATGTGGTGCTGGGGAATCAAACCCAGGGCCTCAGGCATGCAAGTCAAGCACTCTACCACTCAGCCCCCTTCCCAGCCCCGGAAAACATCTTTGTGAAGTGGAAGCCTTTTTTGCATAGCTGGCAGGAACATAAAATTAATTCATGACACAGCTAAATAATCGAAAGCAAGTATTTAACAGATACATGTGTGCCAGTGTTCATAGTTACATTTTTCAAAATAGCCAAAGGATAAGAAGAACTTAAATGTTTATCAGCAGAGAAATAAACACAGAGAAGAGAATATTATTCAGTCTTAATGGGAATAGATGAAATCTGGTCCTTGCCATAAGATAAAAATGGGTAACACAGAAATATACAACTTGAAAGATGCCGACACATAAAGATGCATATTGTGTTAGTCTAGTTTCATGGTGTATCAAAAACAGACAAATCCATAGAGCTAGAGAGATGGAGGAAATGTTCAGGGACAGAGGATGGGGAGTTATTGTTAAGTGTGTGCATGGTACCAAGATGTAGAAAAAGATTGTGATGATGGTTGAGCAACACTGTGAGTGCACTTAATAAATCAGAATGATACACTTACACTTACAATGGTTAAATGATAGATACTATGACATATATATTTTACCTCAATAAAAAGTAAGTAGCTCAAAGTAAAATAACACTGCAAGTAAATTTATTGCATAGTTCTCAGAGCAATAGAATTAATTATTTAGCGATACACCTTGATGGGTCCATTTCTGCACAGAAAATTTCTTATGTAGTATGCTTACTTTCTCAGCTAATTTCTCCAGGATTATGTAATGGAAATGAAGTTTGCAGGGAGGGGGAAAGGATATTGATATTTCCATACTTTCAGAGATTTGTTTTATCATAGCATTTTTATACTTCTTGCAACAGAGACTTTTCCAGAAACAAGTAGTTACTCAGATCTAGAAAAAGATATTTAAAGTGATAATATCCATGTTCCCCAAAGGGGCATGGTTTCAGAATATCAACTCCAACTACTGCAGACTCGTAGCCTCCATGAAAATGGAGGCAGACGTTGCCACAGATCCTTTTAAAACTTAAACTCACAGGACACAGCCAACCTATCCCAAAACGATGCCCTGACGAAAGTCATTTGTCATGCCAGGAATGATGAAGGGCTTACTTTTCCTTGGAAAAATGTCTTTGCTTTGATATTTTGCTTTTAAACTTACCTTAAGAGCTACTGGAGAAATGATTGGCAAAAGAATGAGTAACATGCAAAACAATTGTTTTAAAATTTTTATTGTCAAAGTGACAATTTAAAAATGAGGGCTGGTAAGGTGGCTCAGTGGTAGAGCGCTTGCCTTGCATGCCTGAGGCCCTGGGTTCGATTCCTCAGCATCACAAAAGCAAAAAGCAAAAAGCCGAAAGTGATGCTGTGGCTCAAGTGGTAGGGTGCTAGCCTTGAGCTGAAGAGCTGAGGGACAGTGCCCAGGCCCAGAGTTCAGACCCCCCCCAAAAAATAAAAAAAATAAATGAGTTTGCTTTCTCTTTGTTTAATGTGCTAAATGTGGAAAGGTGCTGTGCCTATTCTTAGGTTCATTTAACTCCAACTTTGTAATTCTGCCCAAGGACTGTGAAATGGGTAGTGATCTTCCCTAGTCCCCTTTAGTTAAAGCAAAAAAAAGTCATGTAAAGCCAAAGAAGACAAATGATCCAGAATTGGAAAGCATACCACCTTTGGTGGAGGTGGGAAGAACACAATAGCTGTAGTTATTTTGGTCTTGCTCTTCTGCTCAATAAGTACAGGTTTTCATCCTTTCTCCTCCCTTCTCCCTCCCTCCCTTTCTATGGTAGCTGTTTTTCAAAAGAAAGACAGCAAAAGTAAGGTGCAATAAAATAACATGAAGACTAATAAGTCAAATACATTAATCTTAAGGAATCAGTGTTTATATATGGTTTTAATCTTTTTCATATAGCTGTACACAAATAATGGCATTTTAATATAGCTTTTGTACAATGGGGGGATTTCAAGTGAGAAGCATTTCAGGAGAAGTATCAAGTAGAGTCAAGGAGAGTTAAATTGTTTTCTGTAAATCTATGGAGAAGATATCATATTGCAAAGGGAATAAAACAAGAATCTGAATGCTTCAAACTTTATTGTTTCAAAACATTTGACCTCTGTGATCAGCCAAAAATGGTCTAACCCTGGAAAGCAAATTGACAATAATCATCATGTACTTCTCTAGCCAGTAGTCAGGAAAAAAAAAGAAATTCAAGGGGCAGAGAAAGAATTGGAGCTTTTGCCACAATAAACAGATGTAGGAATGGGAACAAAATCCCCAAAAGGCTTTGAGACAAAGTAGAAGCCCACAGTTACTGGGGTCATTGAAGAGCTGCAGCTTTTCTCACTGCTCTTCAGGAGAACTTTGACTACAGTTATGAATATGACTTCATGTTTCAGGTAGAAAATTAGTTCCAGATTTTATACAAGCAATTGTTCTTCCAGAAACTAGAAACAGAAGGAGAAATGTGTGGAGATTGAGTAGGAAATTCTCCAATTTGCAGATAACAGATTGTGGAACTCCTCAGTATCCATAATCTTATGAGCTATTCTTTCAAAAATAAATATTCATATATATATATATAAATAAAATATTGGTATTGTTTCTCTGGAGAGAATTCTGGTATGTGTGGAGAGAGAGAGCTTTGGAAGCTATAGAAGGAATCTTGATGAGAAGTTTGTAGCTCAATATGAATCCATTCTGAAGTTCTTATTAAGGAATCCATTAGTTCATCCCCAATCCTAGCGTTCCCATCTTTCATCCAGCTAAATCCCCAAGGAATATTACAAACAAAAGGTAAAGGATCATCCAACAGATCTTTGATATTGTAATGTGTGCTTTCATAGGGGCAGTGTACCATTGAAGACAAGTGGTACTCAGCTTGCCAGGGACGTATCCAAGAGCAGAAAGGTATATTTTCGGTAGTATGAGCTACAGAAGAGTCCCTCTGCGTTTGGCACAGATAATGATGGCCAAAATATTCATCTCTTTGCCAATACTTTTGTCTGGATTCAGGAGATATAAAACTCCACAAAATTATGAAATGGAATATTTGATTCCTTTGAAACTGAATATTTTCTTTGCTGGGAAATAACATCAGAAAAATAAAGAAGAAATTTGAGGGTTCCATTCCATGGAATTTTCCATACTAAAATAAGAACACTATTAAACCCATATATATGTATTGCCCATCTAAGAATATTAAGAGGTTTTCCTAATGAAGAAACTCTGATGAGGTCATATATCCAAAAAAACTAATTTTAAATGCAGAAGCTACTTAAGAACTGTAAAAGATCTGGGATTTTTATCTTACTTGTAAGTTAACAAGTGAAGCTGCTGTAGTGTCATGGACACCGGCTTTAAGACACGTCTGCTAGATCTGAGCAAAGGATTTTATTACCTTGGCACAGCAGTAAGTGTGCCTTGTGCATTCTGTCTGATCTCCTTACCCTACCCTCTCCCAGCTCCACAGGAGCAATGTAAAAGTGGACCAAAATGGATGCTACAGGAACAACGTGTTTGAATTACAGGTGAGAAACTACATGTTTAGGAAATCCCTCACTTATAAGATAGCTGAAAACAAGCCTTCTTACTTTGTGCTGAAGCAAGTCATTATTATCTTGCCTGGCAGGGGACACCAGCCTTCTGCTTCAGAGGGAGAGAATATCTCTACCTTTAATGACAGTTGCCTATTCCAACATTCATCATAGATAGTCTGAAAAAAACAGTTGTCAGTCTACTGCTCAGAAGATATATGGACACTTTGGGAGACGCATGGAGAATTTTGCCTTAAAGGTGTCTATTAAGAAAAACCATGCAAATGGTATTCAGATATTTTCAATGTGGTGAATTTGTCATCCATTGTGATCTTTTTTGTCTTGTAAAATATTATAAATGCCAGTGCTTTGGGGCACACCTGCATTCAAAGGCTATTTTGTGTGGGATGTAGTTGACCTACTTTAGGTTCTCCCAAGTTGTTCAACCAAGAATAGGATTCTTTTTTAAGCCTTCACAGAAGAACAAGCTGATTCAGTCCATTTGTGCTGCTATAAGAGACTACTGGAGCCTGGGTATTTTAAAAAGAACAAAAATTTATCTCTCACAGTTCCAGAGTGGGAATACAAGAATAAAGTGCTGGCAGGTTCAGTGAGTGTGTGTGCATGTGTGCATGTGTGTGTGTGTGTGTGTGAAGCGGCTACTCTGTGAACTTAAGATGGTGTGTGATTGTTGAGGCCTTTAGTCCAGTGCAGCTCTTGCTCTGATAAGGCAGAAAAGTGCAAGTAGCATTGACTAAGACTGCACCTCTCCATTTGTGACAGTTGTATGCTGATTAAACAATGGATAGTTATTAGAAGAGCCTAGAGACCAGGGTTCAAGGACCACTGAGGGGAGTGTGTGCATCATGCCAGCTCCTAAGCCTCCAAGCGGAGTTGCAAACAAGCTTGGTGACTGAGGATGAAGGAACTCTAGAAAGGATAGCAGAAGATAAAGTCTATGAGTACTCAGTGGCCTTCCTAAGATTGACTTCATCTCTTTCTTCTACATTCCTATAGCAATCCTGAAGAGGCTATTCTGTGAATATGTATGGAGAAGTGGGTTTGAGTGGTACCCAGGAATGGGCTATATTTGACATGGTGATCCATCCTGCAATTACTCCTTCAGAAGACAGCGCGCTGCCTGGCTGTAGGTATTGTAATAGTAGCCTCTGGCTTTCCACTTCTGTAGGACTTTTTCACATTTGTCCAAAGTGATCCCACTCCAGGCCACACCTTTCCGGGAAAGCTCGTAACTGATGACTGTGTAGAAGGTATCTAAGACCTGGCCATTTTTTTCCCCTCTAAGACAGAACATCTTGACAGTCAGCATTCTCTCATTCTCTCTTAAGCTCTGGTGTTCAGATCAGCCAAAATCTTTTCAAATCCAAATTGCACTTATAAATTCTTCTCTTGTCTGGCCTTTCTTCAATAAATGTTGCACACCCATGGGTTTTTGCAATGTATTTTTAATCAAATTGTTTTTACAGAATGCAAACCTGCAAAATATTGCTCAGGGCCCTGCACACCTGAAAGGCAGCCACAGAGGTACTAAACCCTAGCCTACTGTTTCTTGGCTGATCTTCTAATTCTGTTGGAAAATGCTGCTTTCTGAATCTTTTTTCCATAACAGTGACCCACCATTACCCACATTGTGTGGGCTGGTAACATTCATTATTATTTTCTAGAAATGCAAAACTTTATATAACAAAACGAGCCTTGCAATCTCCTTTGAAACTTCTTTTTTTTCTTTTTTACCATTACAGGTTTTCCTTTTGTGTTCTCAGAAAGATGTCATTCATGTATTCTTTGCTTTTTAAGATAATTTCCATTACCTTCCCAGCAGGCTTTCACATAAACCAGAGGTGCAATATAGAATAGAGGCTTTTGTATTAATTTCTGGCTAGCAATTAGTGGTGCTTGTGTTTGTTCTAATAAAGGAAGTAAGCTACTTTTCAGAGTCAGCTCAGTTTTGATGAAGGAGATTGATTTCTAGATAATAATTTTGATCTGTATGCCTCATGCTGACAGCAGCTGGGTCAGAAATATACTCAGCATTGTTGTCAGGCTTGACATTTACAGTTGTGACCATGTTAATTGCCATCTGGGTCTAATAGCACAATGGGTAGTACTGACAATGAGTACAGTCTCACCTTCTGCAGGAAAACTCTCTCAGAAGCCACTAACATTTGTAATGAAAGAAGTTCCAATCAAAGCTTAGTGAATATATCTTCTTTCTAGCCTAAAAGCTTATTTTGATTAGGTAGTTTGCAAATCAACTCTATCTGTGGATAGAAGTCTAGGTACTTTTGTTCTGTGTCTTGCAACTGCTTGGCATAAGAAAGAAACACTGCAGTATGACTTATCAAAAAATGAAACAAGGGGACTGGGAAGTTGGCTCAGTGGTAGAGCACTTGCCTTGTATGCATGAGGCCCTGGGTTCGATTCCTCAGAGCCACATAAGCAAAAAGAAAAAAAAATGAAACAAAACTTTAAAATAATATAAAACAAAATGCACAGTAATTGGCATTTTTATTGAACATATATTCAGTTTAGATATGCACAAAATAAAAACATATCTCAATAAACTATGGAATACACAATAAGCAACTAAGACATCATTGTGTAGGTCAGGAATTCTGCTATATGTCCAATACCAATCATTTAACATGGGATCACTACCCAAAGTCCCAAAGTAGAGACACTTCTGAATTTATAATTTTGTCCTGTCTTGTTTCTAATTACTAGATTATACTAAAGTTTTATATGTTGCTAAAATCCATTTAAGTCAAATCATACAATACTAAATGATTTATCTGACTCTGCCTGCACTGCTTGCCAAGGTCTCTTTTTGCATGTCGTCAGAAATTTTTAGCCTCCATCAATGAGTGATATTTTATTGTTTGACTATTATTATTATCCACTTTAATTATTATCTACTTTAATCATGATGGGTATTTGGATTTTTTTCAATTTGAATATACATAACTAGTATGTATATTCACAAATGTTATGCACACTTCACACCATCTTTTGAATATGTATACAGGGATGATATTCCTACTATGAAGTGTGCATATCTTCTAGTCTAATAACATGTTTCAAAAAGTGTCCCAAGAGCTGGGAAGTTGGCTTAGTGGTAGAAAGCTTGCCTTGCATGAATGAGGACCTGGGTTCGATTCCTACGCACCACATGAACAGAAAAAGCCAGAAGTAGTGCTGTGGCACAAGTGGTAGAGTGCTATGCTTGAGCTGAAGAGCTGAGGGACAGTGCCCAGGCCCAGAGTTCAGGCACCATGAATGATTGAAAAACAAAAAGTGTCCCAAATTGTCTCAGTTTAAGATTTCACCAGCATTGTAGAATAGCTCTGCTGTTGTACATCCTTGCTAGCTCTTGGTTATAAGTCTTTATTCTGCTGTACATCATTGCTAACTCTTGGTTATAACTCGTTGTTCTAACTATTTTTGAGTTTCTACTGTTATCTCTTAAATTGCATGTTTAATCTCTTTTTTATTTGTTTGTAAGTTCCTCATTTATTCTCAGGTAATTAGGAATGTCCTCTTTGCAAATACTTGTTCAACCACAATGTTTGTTTCTTGCTTTTAGATCGATTTCCTTCTTGAATTACAGTTAATTTTTATATATTCAGACATGTACATATATATTGTGTTTTCCTTTCTTTGGTGCATGGATTGATTTTATCCTCCTTGGTGATATATATGAAGAGTATAAAAGTTTAATCTTCATATAGTCCAGTTTTAAAATCTTTTCCTTTCTATTTAGAACATTTTGTGATATGTTTCAAAAGCTCTTGTTACTCCAAGGATATGAATTATTCTCTATCCTGCAATCTAAAAATGTAGACTTATGCTTTTAAGTCTATATCTGTGTTACATTTATTTTGATATTCATGTCTGAGGTAAAGTAGTGATACTTACTGTTTTCCCTCATACTTTATATAATCATTTAAAAAGTTTCTCCACTACTGCATTTGAATATTTTGACCATTAAGTCCATTATAGTCTATTTTAATTTTAAGGTAATATATAAAATTACACATCCACACAATTGGTTGTAATGATTCTTTAGAAGGTTAAACATTTATTTCTGTATATTGTCTTTTCATATATAAATATACCATAATCCTGCATTTATTTAAGTTTTCTCACAATTATGTGTTATTATTTTCTGTCTGAAGCTCATATATATCTGCTCTAGTTCATAATTTTGTTGCTATTATAAATTATGGTTTTTTTTTGGTGGGTTATGGGGCCTGAACTCTGGGCCTGGGCACTGTCCCTCAGCTCTTAAGCTCAAGGCTAGAGCTCTACCACTTGAGCCACAGTGCCACTTCCAGTTTTCTGAGTGGTTTATTGGAGATAAGTGTCTCACGGACTTTTCCTGTCCCGGCCGGCTTTATACCGTGATCCTCAGATCTCAGCCTCTCAGTAACTAGGATTACAGGAATGAACCACCAGCACCCAGCCATGGTGGTGTTTTTTTTTTTTTCATTGTAAAGTTACTGTACCACTTCCACTTCAGTATCATTCAGAGAGAGTTATGCTTCAACTCTTTGAGAGTATAGGATGGATATAAACTATTTGAACTATTTGTAAAGGTTAGATTTGCTCTTCTATTTATTTATATAAATATGAACTCAAGGGTATTTGGTTTACTCGAGTATTTGTTTTATACCTTGGACGATACTATTTTATTAATTTTGGTGACAAATGATCCCAGCAAGGTTACTGTTTGCTTCCTTAGTCAGTTACTCTGCCCTTTTGTTAATATATATTTTTTATCAAAAAGATAATGTACAAAGGGATTACAGTTACATGAGTAAGGTAGTGAGTACATTCCCTATCAAGCATTGTTACCTCCTCCTTTGTTTTTCCCCTACCATCCCTTTCCTCCCCAACTCCCCAACTCCTCCATCCCCAAGTCCAAGTTGTGAAGTTCATTTTCAACATAGTGTCTTGTATGTCTCATTGTTACAATGAGTCATCCTGTATCCTTGTTTCAGCATTTTGTTATTTCTCTTCCCCTCCCCAAATTAGAAAAATGTGTATACAAGATGCAGGGTACCAGAATCAAATACAGTGACAACAAGGGTTATACCATGGGAGAAGAACATACAAAGAAACAAAAAAAAATCACATAGTACATTAAAAACAACAGCGACCAAGATAAAACCCCTTGTGTCCCTATCTTGGGGTTCATTTTGCTTAGTATCATCTTATATGGTCATATGTACATAGCTTTTGACATTTTCTGCTTGTCTGGTAAGATTATCCTAGACGTATCCTAGTTATTGAAAATAAGGGAAACCATGGGACCTATGTTTTTGGGTCTGGCTTACTCCACTTAATATAATTTTTTTCCAAGTCTTTCCATTTCCTAACAAATGGGGTGATGTCATTCTTTCTGATGGAGGCATAGAATTCCTGTGTGTGTGTGTGTGTGTGTGTGTGTGTGTGTGTGTGTGTATCACATGTCCTTATCCATTCATCTACTGATATGCTCCCATAATGCAGAGCTTTTGCTCCATTTAATTCATGAGCCCTTGTATAGAATATGGAAAAAATATAGAGGCTCTCAAGGAGACATCTTAATCAATTTGGGTTGCTGTAGCAATGTCCCATAGACTGAGTAGATTAAAAGAAAATAGAAATTTATTTTTTGAAGGTCTGGGTATTGGAAATTCCAAGATCAGAATACTATATTAGTTGATATCTAATGAGAACCTGTTTTCTGATGCATTGATGATATTTTCTTGTTGTGGCGTCCTATGGGATAAGAACACAAGACCATTTTCTGGGGTCTTTTATAAAGGCACCAATTCATTCCAATTAGCTTCCATTTCTGGAAGCAAAAAAATTTAGTTATTTTTCTAGGAAGAAATCAAATTATATTGAGAATCTATAGGCGTGACCTTTTTGCTCATGTGCTACTTTCTGTAAATTTCTAATAACAAGCATCACCGTGCAAAGAACATGGCATAAAGCTTGTTAAAAATATGTCAGCTGTGAAATGTCCTTTTCTGTTACCAAGAACAAGGGCCCCACTAACTTTATAACTTAATCTGCTGTCTCTAGTAAACACGATTCAAGAGTATGCCCTGGACCTTTGACTCATGCGTGATGCACAATGCTAGGAGACTCCAACTGGGAACAATCTATTTTCTCTGTTGTGGCTCTGACCTTGGGTTAACACCTAGATTTGGCTCAAGTAATGAGATTCTCTGGTAGAATCACACATTTGTTTTCCCCTCAAGCAGGGGAAAAGATGGCAGGGACTGGTTTTGTTATTATGAGACAGAGCAGGGATTCCTGAATTCCCCAACTCCCTTGCTCCCCATTCCAGACTTCTACTTCACACTTGGAGCTCAGAATAAATGCTTAGAATCTTCTGGGATGCAGAAATATTTCCCAAACCTCTCATACGCTTTTCCCAGGAAGAAGTCTCCGCCTATATTTTAATCCAGATGCATTTAACCTACATTAAGAGAGAAAATATTTCCACTTTCACTTTACTGATTTTTTTTAACAAATAGATTTTCTATAAAGGTGATGTGTTAGTTTCCTTGATCATTCCTACTTAATTTGGTGGTTTTAAATAGCAGACATTTATTTGCTAAGTTTTGGAGGCAAGAAGTCATAAATCTCAATCTTTCAGTTCTTCAGGGATTGGCTTTGAACTGAGATCCTCACCTTTTAACCTTCTGTGAGGTTATGTTCACTGATGTAAGCTACCAGTGCCCAACTTCCATTCCTCCCTTAAAGTCTCTTTCTTTCTTCTATACCTATGTTCCCCAAACATGGCAAATAAAATTAGAAAAATAAAAGAGTTAAGAGAAAACACTTTTCTCAATGTAAGTTATATCCAAGAATCAGAACCAGAAAATATACCTGTTCTTGTGCTCACTACCACATCTTACGTGGGTAACTGACTAACCTCCACCCATCTAGAACTTTCCTCCATGTGACTCAAGCAGCCAATACTAATTATTTGGAACTTCTAAACAACGTACGACTTGAACAAAGGGGGCATTTTCATCTAAGTGATCAGTCAACAGGTATGTTTTAGACTTTTGGGTAAGTAAACACTTAGGTGAGTTCAAATCCCATACTCCCACCCTGCCACACTTGAATAAAAAGATATTCATGGTAGTTTATGGTATATAATAATAGAATAATATAAATTTAATAGAATGAACTATGTTCATTCTATAAGTTCAAATGTAACATACAGTATAATATATAGACACATTTGCATATAAAGTGAATCAGTTGGACAAAAGGATGTAATAAAGTAATTAAAATGTAGTAAGTCATTAAGTCTGGATGAAGATTCCATTATTCTACTTGCTTATCTACATTGAAAAAAATTATTATAATCTTTTTCTGTGTAGTACAAACCATTCCTAACAAAATTCTGCTTTCCTTAGTATCAATATCATTTTCCTCAAGTAAAGTGTAACCTTCTTAAGAAAAAAACATGATAGTATTACTGTTGCCTAGAATATAATATTTGGTGATTTGTGGCATTCCAAAATTCATGCATTTAAATCTAGTTCCTAATATGCTTATATTAAGAGGTCTTTGAGAAATGATTCTAAAACATCCTTATGAGTGGGATTTCTGCTCTTACAGGGTGAAGGAATTCCACGTCCCCTTTTACTGTGCAACACTACCACATGAGCACATTACCAAGAGGCACAGACATCGCATCTGCCTATGAATAGATTGCAGACTTCCAGGTCTCTAGCACTCAGAATAATGAAATTTTGGTGTTCACAAATGATTATTTTTATATATTTTTATTGTGAAAATACTGTACAGAGGGGTTATAATTGCATGGGCAAGGTAATGAGTACATTTCTTATCAAGCATTGTTGCCTCCTCCTTTGTTTCCCCTTCCCACCCCTTCCCATCTCCCCCCCTCATTCCCCTCCATGTTCACAAATTATTTTTTTTCTGTGTTCACAAATTATTAAATATTGGGTATTTTGTTATAGTAACCACAGAAGGATAAGATGGATATATTATTTCTAATATAAACTAGAATTTATTATCAATATCAAGCATGCATGAATCATGTTATAATTAATTGGAAGGTTCTTGATAATAGATATCAAAAGCACTAAAAAGTATTTAGATCTGAAGCTCTATACCTAATTAGCTTCCTGCCTTATTTTTTTCATATGAAAAATAGAAAGTATGGTTGGATCTAAGTCATGAGGTCTTTGTACAGTTCATAAGATTTTTAAGAGGATTAAATGAATATGAACATTTACGTGCATGTATATCTATGAATGTATGCTATATAGAACATGTATTATATGTATAATCATCAATTCTATTTTATTGGATAATATATAATCATTACAACTAACCTTCAAGTTGAGCATCATTTTTGTCAACACATTTTTCTAAATTAGAGAAAATGGTATCCTTCAAAAAACAAGAAACTTGCTGAAGCTCATATACTACTTAGCTAGAATACTATCCCAAGCAGTTTAATTTATAAATCCATTGCTTTAATTAGTACATAATAATGACTCACTATTTTACAGGTACTTAATAAATATTTGATATCAATTAGGTTTATTCCTTAGTTCCTGCTTGTTTGATTGCTCATAAGCCTTTTAAGTTTATGTTCTTCCTTGGTGGATCTAGGCCAGTGGATAAGTTATTTATGCTACATTACAAATGGTTCAGATCAACAATGCTTATTTAAGTGTCTCTTGTGATTTCTGGGTGGCAGATCTTGGAGCAGCCAAGGTCAGCACATTCTGGTTCAGGCCACTTATAAGAATCAGTGAGAAGAACAATTGCTGAATTGGTGATCATCAGAAACCTTAATTAGGCCTGGATGACCTCCTCCAAGGTGGTTTATTCCCACCAGGAGCAGCTTGGTGCTGGCAGTTGAAGGGGGCTATCTGTACCCAAGCACCACAAGTGATGCTCTACAGGACTATGGTAAAAAACTTCACTCAGTTGCTTATGACCAACACAATGTATATCTTATTTATATCCAAAGTTGTTAAGTCCCACATTTGATGCTAGGTAATTCTCCATCCCTTAAGATTTGATTTTTTTTCTCCCTACAACACTTCTCCTTCCTTACCTTTGAAATGTCTATTCCAACTCAGAGAAGATTATTTCAGGTTAGGGTCAACAATCCATGTTACTTGTGTTACTTATCTCCACTTTTACCTGAATGTTCATCTGCATGATTAGTTTTAGCCACCAAAATTGTACAGTTAGCATCCTGAGTTCATGAGCTATATGTGTCCTCTACCACAACTCCACAATAGCAAGTCTATTTATTGTAGGTTTTGAAACACACATTTATTTTTTATTTTGATTGAAAATTGAACAATTTGAAGAAATTATGTAACTTATCCGAAACAAATTTCTGCTGCTACTAGAATGGGAACAAGAAATACTTCATTAGATCAATTGAGAATATGCATGTAAAAACTAAAGAATGTTGTGAAATATAGGGTGGAATACTAATTGTAAGTATAGTAATGACCAAAAAGAATTGCTACTATAATTTTCAGTACTCTGGGTGTGAAGGTAATGCTAACACAATGCCTTATGTCTTTTGGAAAAAGGAAAGAATAAAGGAATCATATTTAGGTCTACTTATGAGCCTTTTCATATAGAGTAAAAGGGATATTAAATAAAAAATTGAAAATTCATTCCTCCTTTTGTTGTTAGTTCAGGTAGTACCTTAATTATAATCACTACCTATCCACCACTGACCTTCTAAATTATGTTTGTATTTTTAGATTTATCAAGCTATATAATAGCTACTAGCTTTGTGTTATATAATTCATCATTCTCACTCCTACTTTCCTCATTTATATTCAATTTTTGTTATATGATTCTCTTACTATTACACTGATGATTTTATATAATATTCTTTAACAAATGTTTCCTAAATCAAGTAAAGTTTGTGGTGTGGTGTGTGTGTGTGTGTGTGTGTGTGTGTGTTTGTATTAATCTCAGGCCTTATGTTTCCAGGCAAATGTTCTAGCACTTAGTCATAAAATCATCCCTGATTCAGGTAATTTAAGAAATTGAACTCTTATTGTATGCAATGAGGAAATTGACCTATTTTCTTTAATCCTCTGTGTCCTTCCATTTGCCAAACAAGAGTTTGATGTCAAATTACATTCTGTTTCCCTTGGCCAAGTATGATGTTATCTTCTGTGTTTTCATTAAAGAGTGACTCTTAAAAATTAAAACAATTACCTCCATATGACATGGACATGTAAACATGATAAATACTGTGGATAAACAACATTAAAATGTATATTATTTCAGTCATAGTACTGAAAGGGGATTAATTAAAAGCAATGTATTTCTGAAGACCTGAACAAAAGAAAGAATTACAAGTTCTTAATGTTCAAATCATATTTCGTTTTAGTCTGCTCAACATGTGGTCTCAGAGCTTTTTGTTCTCTAAAGAGTTTCCAATTCTTTCTTTTATTGCTAGCAGCACTCCTTCTTAATCTAGTCATATTAGTAAGATATTTCAAAACAATTACAGAGCCCTTGGACTTCCTGTTTTCAAATATACTGATGGCACAGAGTATATTTCAAATTCCTAAGGATACAAATGAGTTTCTCTATTTAAACTTCCTTTTTACTTTTCCAAAACAGCAAACTCCAGTGACTGAATTTTTTAAATTTATTTATTTATTTTTATTAATTTATTTTATTTTATTTGTGAACATACTGTACAGAGGAGTTACAATTACATGGGCAGGATAATGCGTACATTTCTTACCAAGCATTGCAGCCTCCTCCTTTGTTTATCCTTCACATCCCTTCCAAGCCTCCCCCCTCCCCCCCCCACTGACGTTGTAAAGCTCCTTATGGACATGACAACTTGTACTTCTCATTGTTACAATAGGTCCACCTGTATCCTTAAACGGCTTGTTTTTCCCCATCTCCTCCACAAGTTATACTGACATCAAATATAGTGAAAGCAGGGGTTATACTGTGGGGGAGGGACATACAAAGCAACAAAGAAATAATCTCATAAATGCATTAGAAACACATGCATGAAAGAAAAAAAAACATTAAAATACATGTCTAAGGGTTCTTTTTCCTAACATCACATTATCTGACCTTTTCCGCTTGACTCATACATATACTAGATATTGCAAATAAGGGAAACCATGGGGCCTATGTTTCTTCGGGACTGGCTTACTTCACTTAATATAATTTTTTCCAAGTCTTTCCATTTCCTAACAAATGGGGCAATGTCATTCTTTCTGATGGAGGCATAGAATTCTATTGTGTCTATATACCACATTTTCTTGATCCATTCATCTACTGAGGGGCATCTGGGTTGGTTCCATATCTTAGCGATGGTAAATAACGCTGCAATAAACATAGTTGTGCTTGTAGTTTTAGTGTGGTCTTGTTTGTAAACATTTGGGTAAATGCCCAAAAGTGGGATTGCTGAGGGGAGTTCTATGTGGAGTCTTTTAAGGAACCTCCATACTGCTTTCCAAAGTGGTTGAACAAGTTTACATTCCCACCAACAATGAAGTAAGGTTGACTGAATTTTTTTTTAAGTTACTTGTGAAGAGATAATTCTCACAAACACTTCTAATTTCTTAGAACTCACTGGCCGGTTTGTAATTTTAAACTGTACAATGATTTTCTTCCTATATTTATAGGGTGCCTGCTGTTGAGCATAGCCCTCAGCAGAATCTTCCAAGGGATTGCTTAGGAAAAGCCAGGAATAAGTCTCAGGACAATTTTCACCAGAAATATAGGTTCAGGTCTGAAACTCTGCTTCTGAAACATACTCCTAGTCTAGCAGTTTATTGGAGGTAGCAAAAGTGTTGCCTCTCCACAAAGCAAGAGTCCTGTTTCCTCACTAGGTGATTTGTTGTAAATCTTAGAATTCCCAGCACTCAGTCCTCTTCCCAGGCACCAGCCTGGTTGTGATAGAGATGAATGCCTGCATATGACTCTAGGTTCAGAGATGAAAGTATCCTAGACAGTCACAGTAATCCTAGTTTCCATGCCAACAGGCTAAAGTTCATGACAAGCAATCTACTCTGAACTTTTTGAAGGTTATATCTTCCAAATTATTTCATGTGATTATTGTGGTTGCTTGTGTAGGTGTTTCTTTTGCAGAATAAAGATGCTGCAAAGTCTCAAATGAGATTTAGTTATTGACTCATGTTTATGAATGATGTTTAGCTTCAGGCCAGCTACTATTATTAATAATAGTAGCTGGCCTGAAGTTTTCTTTAGATCTAATGTAAATAAATTTTGAAATGGATAGAGAGTAAGACATTTGCATCAAATGATGCAGAATACCTTAAGTATTATATCTTTAGGAAATAGCAATATAAAATTGCTGTGCTATTTTTGAATAATGACACTATTGTCACTACCATTATGATTAAACAGTATTTCCTTCTCTCTAGTAGAATTTATCAGTATACAGTGAACTCCATGGTTTTGAAATTTAGATTAGATAGAATCCCTATCATGGGAAGATTTACAGCAGAGCAGATTTAATTATCATTCAGCAACTTTGGAAAATGCATCAAGTTGTCAGGGCTGGCATCAATTTAGCACCTGGAGCAAATATTAAATAATGAAGATGACTTATTACAAAAATCCTATACCACTTTAACTTCTTTTACAAAGAATTTTTAGACACATTTAGGAGAAACAAGTAACAAAGTAAATGTGAACAGGATTATGGCAATTCTTTTGTTTTTGCCACAAGGGATGTGTTCCATTTATAGCCCTTTAAGTGCTAGCTTTAAAATAATGTGTTTTATATTTTATTTGATCCTTTTTACACTAAGGGATAAAATAACAGTATCCCAGCAGTAAATACTACACAGAAATTATTGATGAAAATGGTAGTGTGATAGAAAAATATCACTTTTTCTATTTATATGGCTTTATTGGAAAACAAATCAACCAGAAGAAGAGAGAGTTTATGAGTTGGAATAAATAAAAGAAATACCAATTAAATTTTCTCTTTTTAAAAAAATGCTGACTTGTCTTGGCATTGCTTCATTCATCTCCATGGAATAGCTCTTCCTTGACGATAGCATTAAAACATGGGTTGGGGTCATGTCTGCAGCCTCTGGGACTACTCCTGCAGAGGGCACACAAAATGATTCCATAAAGTCCTTGTTTCCATTTCACTTACTAGGCAAATCGCTCCCATGATTTTACTCTCACAACTTCTTTTCAAGGCTATTCACAATGACTTTGAGGCATACATCATAGCCAAAACACAGAAAGAACAATCCAATTGTTCTCCTCAGAGGATTTAGCTTCCTCTCCATCCGCTTTTAGGCATACCGTACTTTATCGTTTTACTTGCCTATCAATCACTCTTCGTTCAGTCTGAACTTCAAAGGATTGTGCAGAGGATTGCAATTTAACATGTCCATCTAAGTGTCCACTGCATCTTGATCAGTCTTACCCTGTGACATGCTCATCTTCCTCAGTAATTAAGTCTGTATAAGAAATAGACATCTTAATGAAAGGTACCTCAAATATTTCTTTTTCATTAGACTGTGAAAGGTAAATATAGTTGTGGCAAGGAACCATTTTGTTATTGCAGAAGCTTGTGCTTTCCTTAAATAGTTCTAAGACTGAATCCTCTTTGCCAATGATTTCGTAGATGGTCCTACCTCACTGGAGGCAGAGATAGTTCTATGGACCTCAGGGCTGAACAAGGGCTACATGATGGCATTGTTGCATTCTTCCTTATGTTTATTCAGGGTCATCAACTCTGGAAATGTGAGCAGTGACATGTCTATATACATACATAGGAAAGGGCTGGGAAAATTCCTAGAAGAAATCCATGAGGGATTTTTTCTAGTGAGAAAATCAGAACTGTTCCTTTACTGAAGTTCAGTCCAATTAAAATCCCTAGGAATATTGAAATAGATATGGTACATTTCTTTCTAGTCATATTGACAAATTTCCTTGAGTGGAGAAAAGAGTAGGTACTGTAATTCTATTTTTGAGAAAGCTAATATTAAGTATATATGTCCATCAAAAATTAACACAGTTCCACAACAGGTGTATTGAGAGAGTTTACATATTTATGAAAGCAATGCCTTCTCAGAGTCTCTCCTCAGGACTAAAAATTAGTACCAAATTTCTATCTTGAATTTTTTTTAATAGGACAAATTGAAAAGTTCAGCTGTTTATTTTGTGTTACTGTTTTCCATTTCACTATCATCAAATTTATTGCTTACTAGTTTACTGGTGACCCTAAAATGTGCTTAGCATTGTCTTAGAATATGAAACTGAATAAAATGTTCTAATCAGTATTGTTTCAAAACTTTTATTATTTCCAAAGTTGGCAATGCTATTCTTTTCTCAAACAGGTAAAACTTGAACGCTATTCATAATTTTCTCTGTCCTTGTTAGCATTTTCTCTATGCCAATAAATTAGGGATTATACATGTTACTTCTTACAAGAACTCCCACTAATTAAAACTTGTTGAAGAATTATATTCAGATACAAGAAGTGGAACTTTGCCATATTTCATTCCATAGAAGTTCACATCTCAGAAATTAGTTTTCATATTGCCATCCTTGACATCTTTGATCTGATAAAGAGCAACATTGTTTCTAATTTTTCTTCTGTTCCCATACATTCTAAATGCAAAGGTTAACTTGGGCCAAAAAATTTAGAAATCTTCTCTCACACATTTCTGAGATGAAGAGTACCATCATTATAGAGAGACTATAGAAAGTGAGTACATTTCAAGGACATTGACCAATGGGGAAAAAATTAAGCACTGGGTTAAAAAATGTTTATTTATCTTTTAAGGTCAAACAAGCTGAAATAATTCAAATGGGACTGCCAAAATTGGGGGAAAAAACCATGAAGTCACAATTGGCAGGGGTTCACTGTGCATTGATAGATACTTGGAGAAGTTTGAAACAATTTTCATTTGAATGTGAGGATTTCAAATAGAAGGTTCTGAAAAAAGAAAGAGATATGATGAACATAATTCATGTTTTTAAACTGGAGTCAGAAGTTACGAAGGCAGACCTAGTCATCTTGGTAAACTTTCCCACAAACTCATCCTATGTTGAAATCACTTGAACAATATGAATTCTAATTAAAAATAAAGCCCATTCAAAAGATGCTATTCATGCCCTCTGGCTTTTTTCAGCGGTGACCTTCTACTCCAGAGGCTTTTTGTGTTCTGCCAGAATTTTGAAGTGGATAAGCTGAATGCCCTAAAACCTCAAGACACAGTGTTCTGCAAAGTTAGCATTAGCAAGGATTGTGGCTGATACCACTCAATAAATCATGCCTCACATATCACTCAAGACAGAAGCATTTTGTTTTTTTAAAAAAGAAAGAGATTTTGGACTTGAAGAGGTTGATAAACTTATGTTTAAAAGCTAAGTGTAGACAATGAAATCATATAATGCTGAGATATATGTACATATATAATATATAACAAAATATATTATATATGCATATATGTACATATATTATATATATAATATATATGTATAACTGGTTCATAAGTATTATATTAAAAAATCTTTACTTGTTTGAAATTATTAGTATTTTGCCTAATTTATGAACCCAAATTGGAATAAGAATAACACTGAAGTTTTAAAGAGCCTGTCTGCTATGAGATCTCATCATTTATCATTTGGGGCCAGGAAGATAGATAAAACAATTCAGGTTTATGGAATAAATTGAGAAATCTCACAGAGGATTGATTTCAACTGTAAAACAATTGTAACAAATAAATAAAAGCATGTAAATAAATTCCTCATATCTCCCTTTCCAAGGCAGTCCACAAATGACTGATCAGAGCAGTAAAGACCTGGCTATTTTCTTCCACCAAGTAATGGGCTATATACAAATGCTTCAGGTCTGTGCCTGGGGCTGAGGCCATTGGGATGACATTGCTATTCAACTGCATGATCTGTCCAGTGCCTCTTCCTGCCCCTTCCAGATGTTCCAGTAGTTGTCCTGAATGCCAAACTCTTGAGTGAGTATCTCTGGAAAACAACCTGCAAGAGAAATACACACAAAAAATTATCTCTATAGGAAAATATCAGATGGCTGTAAATCCTCTCTGAATATGTCCCAAACAAAGTCCTATTGAAGAAAAATACAGTTTTCTTTATCTTGAAAGATTGCTGTTAGTTCATTCTTTCATAGACACATAACCTATGATATTGAAACCATTGAGAATTTTCTGCTAGTTATACCTTACATTGATCAAAGAAATTACTTCTGGAGCCAAGAAAGAGGAGGGAGAAGGAAGTTGAGTGAAGGAAAGAGATAAAGAGAAAGAGAGAGAAAGAGTGATATAGAATGTAAAAGTTTGTGTATATACTATGGTAGAATAACTCCTGGCCTAGGTCACTTTATTTGAATAGTTTATTTTAGCAGCCTCTAATCTATCTGCTTATTTCACTAAATTAAGCAATCTTAAAATCACACACCAGGGAGGCAAAGAGGCCTATTTATTTAAAACAAAAACAAAAGGAAAAAGGAAAATATGGATAATTCATGACTAGAGCCAGCCTATTAATCCATCCCTAAATCTTCCACAATTGGCTTCCAAAGAGTTGACCGTCACTATGGTAACCTTCATCCTCAGGACACATGTTGCTGAAATGAGTGGGAAGGGACTTGGCCGCACAGGGTTCTGGTGCCGTGCTTTGTTTTCATTCTTTGGGGGTGCATTTCAAGGGTAAATGTTTTTATCACTGAACATTGATCATCTCAATACAATCTCTCATCATCTCTAATGACAAAGTAGTAACCAATACTAATAAATGCTACTATACATGCTTTATTATATTTTTTCTAAATTGGAGTAGTAGCTACATAATTCCCAAAGAAAACTATCAATTAAGTAGCCCTTTTTTACTATTGACCACATCTCTATGGTCTACCCACTGTTCTTTCCAAAGGGAAGGAAAGGATTTCATTGGGCACAATTTATAGGGGAAATGACTTCAATTTTAATTGATACAAATGGCTTATGGTATATAAAATCCTATTGGGTAGTTATTCCTTTTTTTCTTTGTCAGTTGTTCTGTGCATCAATTTTTCTTTTTCGTCAATAGTGGGATTTGAATTTAGGGCTTTGTTCTGGCTGAACTATTCCTCTAGTCCATTTTTACACTGTTGTTGTTTCTGTAAATATATGTATATATATTTATTGTTATTCTGAAGGTGATGTGCAGAGGGGTTACAGTCACATTAAGTCAGTTAAACAGTATATTTTTCTTTGGACAAGGTCACCTTTTCTCCCACTCTCTCCCAGTTCCCCCCCCCCCGTCCTCACTGCAATGGTTATTTTTGACGTAGAGTCTTGCTTTATATATGGGCCAGCTGGAATTATAACCCTCCTATTTGTGCTTTCCTTTATCATTAGGATGACAAGCTTGTGGTATGGCACCCAGCCACAGGATGAGAGAGAGCCTCACAATTATTTACTTTGGGATTGGCCTCAGAACGTAATCTCATGATCTCCATCTTCAAATTAGCTAGTGTTACAGCCTCAAACATTTCTTTGTATTATTTCATTGTCCATTATTAGTCATTGATTGTTTATCAACTTTTAGCAGTTTTGGGGGCTCTGTTTTCTTTTGTCCTGCCTTTCTACTGACTCAGTCACTTTTCCCTCCATGTCTGCTATGAGACAGTTTGTATGTTTATTTTAATGCTTTATATAGCAGTTTCGAGCCTCTTTTTACTGAATAAAAAAGAATGTGGCTATCTGAGTGATCATGGGAAGGACAGTTAATCCCTTGGATTTGGACAGGAAATAGATTTTGAGAAGGAGGTTAAGGACAGGGAAGACAGTTGGTTTAAAAATGATTGGAAGGGCTATGGGAGGGAAGATGAGAAGATACTTCTAACTTCTGGTTTCTCTGGTAGTTTTCACTGAACCAGAAACTATTCTGCTGTCTCCGGGAATTCAGAAAACTCTCCAAGAAGGCATTGCTATATTCAATTCCAAGGCAGCTGATTTTGAGAGGTTTAGAAAAAAATTGCCTTCAGCTAAAACCCACATCTGACCAGAAAGGTGGACAATGGCCTCTTGAGTGTCTTGCTGTTCTCAGTGCTCCCTTTGATCAGACTGAAATAAGAACCTTGCTAACCAGGCTTCTAGGAGCTACAACTTCCTAGATCCTTACTTCTTTAAACTTGTGCTTTTCTTTTTTTTCTACATTTATTTTAGCATCAATTAGCTGTACAAAGCTGTTTCATTTGGACATACCCATACATGCATGTTATGTACCTTAATTAGCATCATCCGCTCCATCACTCTTTTTTTTTTTTGGGTCCGGTCATGGGACCTGAACTCTGGGCCTGGGCACTGTCCCTCAGCTCTTCAGCTCAAGGCTAGTGCTCTACCACTTGAGCCACAGCGCCACTTCCGGCTTTTTTCTTTTTGCTTATGTGGTGCTGAGGAATCGAACCCAGGGCTTCAGGCATGCAAGGCAAGCGCTCTACCACTGAGCCACCTTCCCAGCCCCCCCTCCATCACTCTCACTCATCCCCCTTCATCCTTCCCAAACCAATCACAACAAGCTCCACTGTTCCATTTTCACACATGTATATGCAGTTGTGACCATTCTCACACTCTTTCACCTTCACTATTCACTTTCTCACTAGTATCACCCCTCCCCCCAAAACCTGCCCAGGACAGGATCTGTTTTCCATGCCTGTCATTTCTTTTTTTTGTACTGTATACTAATTGTTTAAAGGGTTTTTCACCATGATATTTCCTACAGGTGAATACAGTATTTTAATAAGATAGACACCTCCCTTCCAAGAAAATGGATGTGTCATGGTTAAATAGAAAACAGAAGGCATTTGGTAACAGTCCCCTCCATTACAAATCAGCCTTCAGTAAATTTCCTTATACTATCTTATTTACAGATGCAATATATTTTGGTATTGTTTTACTTTTGAACACTCTCGTTTCTTCTCCTCCTTCCCTCTAAATCCATCAACAGTCCCAAAATTATGAACATGTCCTGTGTGTGTATGTGTGTGCATGTGCAAGTGTGTGTGTGTGTGTGAGTGCATTGTGTGTGGCCTGTATGCATTTAGGTACATGTTTACCTTTTAGGTTACTCTTAAAAAAATAAAATGATTCATTTCAGTGCTATATCAGTATTGAAAATGAAACAGTCTTAGTTTATGTTACTAGAACAGTGTCCAAATCACAGTTAGGGGAAAGTACTAATAACTACTTTCAATGTTAATGCAGCATAATTGATGTTAATGAAATCTCTCCCAATACTATAGGTATAGGAAAGAACAGTTTTCCCACATTATTCCAAGAAGTGTTTATTCTTTCAAACTTACACTATTTCTTTGATGATATAGTTTTTATTAGGCTTTATGCTCTCTGAGAATAAATTAAATTTAGCATAAGTGTAGTCTTTAGCTTTTTCTCTTCAGTCTGTGTGGCTTCTCATTTTATCAGTGCAAATAAGACTGGGGTTAGAAGTAGATGTTGGATTCTGACTACATCATCTGCTTGTTCCTCCAGAGAAGGAAGCCTTTAGAAGATCTGCTTGACTCTTCCTCCTTTTCCCTGTATATCACCTTCTTCTTTGTCACCAACAGTTTCTGTAGCTAACAGGCTATGACTCCTGCCTTAGTATACACTATACCCCAGTATTTAATATGCAAATAATCAAAATTCAATTATTACTTGCATTTATAATAATTTTGACTTTTCTGTTAGTTCATCCATGATTTTGCTTGCTCATTTGTTAATGGGATTGACATAGTTTGTGTGTGTGTGTGTGTGTGTGTGTGTGTGTGTGCTCCTGACCTGTATGTGTTTAAACTTTTGTTTTGTTTTTATTTTTGGAGAGGGGAGGCAGAAAGAAAGGCTGTCCTGCTGTCCTCTGGCCTCTTTAGTTCTTTAGCCTAATGATGCCTTCATTAGCCATCTCAGCAAGAAAGTCATCAGTGTTGGAGTGTATGATTTTTTTTTATTAATCTGTGTTTAAATATCAAGGTAACCATAGAAAGGAAACATGTAGTTGGTTAGACACATGTTTTATTTTCAGATAAGTTGCAAAACAGACTTAACATTACTAGGAGGTGAGATGATTAAGATGTGATTAGACAAGCTGAAATAATGAATCTTCTAATTAAATTTGTTTTAAAATTTAGTTCACGTAGCTAACAGGTTTTATAAATTTGAAGAAAATGTACAAATCAGGGTCCAGTAGAAAACATAGTTTTAAGGCATGAGAAAAAAAAGGCATGCAAGTCTCTATACTGAATTTGAATGGTATAGCATGATAAAACTTTAGTGGGAAATCAACAGCACAATGTGGGGAACATTTTTCTCTAGGAGGCTATATGGCCTTTGGTAGGGGGAGGTGGAAGAATAGATTCCTAAAATCTCACTCTTCTACCTCCCAGTGCTCTGATATTAAGTCTGAATCTTGGATGAACTTACTCATAAACAAGAGTTGTAAAACATAGTAAAAAGTATATAATGGGTTTCCTGGGACGGAGAAGGAATTCTTGACCATACAAGTGTAGATGTGTAGGGAGCCCCAAAGAGGTGTTAATTAATAAGAGATAGTTTTTAATGTATAAATAAATGTGAAAGCCATGGTATATGAGACAAAGGTTTTTTAAGCCCGCAGAGGGGAAACACTTTTGGAGAATGGCTAGTTCCAACATGCATTCAAAATGGTTTTGGTAGAGTGGGGGAGCAAACACCATGGTTGGATTTAAAGGTAGGATGAATTGTAGTTTGCTTTAGAGTCTGGGTTTTTAGGAATGTGCTAAAGACTGTAGAGACCCAGGGAAACTGCAATGGTCAGTCAACTTCCTTTGAGAATAAGGAGATATTGATAGGAATTTTAGGCAGAAACTATTAGACAAGTTATAAAAATTGTAGAGTATGGGGAGTATTAGTAAGAACAATATAAACACTTTGGCTGGAATATTTGATTGATTTCATAGAAAGACCAGAGAAGTGAAAGGGTCACTCACTTGTGAAAGAAAAAGGGGCTTAAACATGATACGATATAACTAATATTTTGTCATTCTAATATTGTGATGATTTAAACTGATCATTTTTACTAATGACATGGAGATTAAAATGTAGAAACTTATATTTCAGATAAAGCTATTTTTCTTCTCGTCCTTAGATAACTCTATAATCTATAAGACTAACAAAGTTAAAATAAAAATTTCCGCCTAATATTAAAGTTTCAAAAACATAGATAGGAAATTAATGTTAGATAATGCCAGATGTTTACTTAAATTTGGAAAAGCTAAAAAAACCCGAAAAGTCTGTCATTTCAAGTAATCAAGTCAAATTAAAAAGGAAATGATTGTAGTAAAAATAATTTGTTATATTTAAAATATAATCTAAAATTACATGCTGCTATTTTAAAGGTTCTAAAATGTTCCACTGTGAATCACCGTTATAATGCATATTAATGTTGATATTCGATAATAAACATATTTGTTCTTAGAATTAGGAAGTTATTTAAAGAATCCCAGGAGACTTCTACAAAAGAAGTGAAAAAAGGAAAGGAAAATTAAAGATGTTTGTGGAAATATGTTTATTGAACATGTTTATGGAAATATTTTTGGTTGGATGGGATGTCCTTAAAACCTTAAGTTCCTCAAGATCAGCAAAATAGCCCTGCTAAAGTGACCTTTTGTTTCCAAGAATTTTAACCATAGTAGCATCATTGAAAACAACTGTGTGACCATTTCTCAGGCTTATTTATCTTTAGGGAAACTCAAAACAGGTGGCAAATGTCAACTTAATTACAATAGTATCAGAATGGCCACCAAGAATTCCAACATTGATCCCTAAAATTTACATAATTGGGCTTAGGTAAAAGAGATAAATTAATTCAACTCTCTCCATTTATATTTCTCCTCAAAAAGTAATCTGGAGGGAAAAAAAACTGTTTATCGTAAAATGCTTTACCCAACAATGAGCTCTCAGTTAATGTAGGTTTGAAATAGCAACTTTGAGTACATACATATTTTTCTCTTTGAATGCTTATCACTGTAGCAGATTCCTCATTATGACAGATTTTTTCTGAGCATTTCCATGCATCACGTTAAAAAAATCAGGTATAATGCAACATTAGCCCATCCTAGAGAGAAGTAAATTAGAGATATTCTTTAAAAAAATGAAGGTTTTAGTTTGAACAAGATAACCTTGTAAGTCACTGAGAAATTGTTTAACATACTAAAAAAAATTCTAACTGTGATTTTGGAAAAAATAGTCCTACAAAGCTGTTTGCCAAATTTGTCAGTAATTTTCTACTGTTCCACATGTGTTAGCAGGCATATTAATATTGGAATCTTTAATAAGCAATCTAGTGAATGTCAGTATGCTACATTATTGCCATGTTTTACTACGTTACTGTATCTATTCTACAAGAAAGTACTCTAGAACCCCAAATAAGAACCAATGAATAAAATGTTCTCATTACCTGACTTATGTAACTGTAACCCCTATGTATATCACCTTTACAGTAAAAATAAATAAATAAATTAAAAAAATAACTCCACCACCACCACCATCCACGGACAGAAACCAGGGCCCTTGTGTCACATAGATTCATGCTGAAGTGTTTAAACAGCTAATGGAGTTTTTTTTTTAAAGGTTTTTTTATTGTAAAATTAGTGTACAGAGGGGTTACAATTACATGAGTAAGGTACTGAGTACATTTCTTATCAAGCATTGTTACCTCCTCCTTTGTTTTTCCCCTATGTCCCTTCCCTACCCACCTCCCCAACTCCTCCCTCCCCGCCAAGTTGTAAAGTTCATTTTCAACATAGTGTCTTGTACATCTCATTGTTACAATTGTTCAACCTGTATCCTTGTTTCAACGTTTTGTTATTTCCCTCCCCAAATTAGAAAAAATGTATATACAAGATACATACATATCAAATACAGTGAAAACAGGGGTTATATCCTGGGGAAAGAACATACAAAAGAATAAAAAAAAATCACATAGTACATTTTAGATACATTAAAAACAATACCAAGAAAGAAAAAAACAAGTTGTGTCCCTATCTTGGGGTTCATTTCATTTAACATCATTTTATATGGTCATATATACATAGCTTTTTACCTTTTCTGCTTGTCCTAGACTATTCTAGTTACTGCAAATTAATTGTTATGAAAATACTTTGGGGGGGAGGGGAAGGGAGTGGGTGGGAGATGGGAAGGGATGGGAAAGGGAAACTAAGGAGGAGGCAACAATGCTTGATAAGAAATGTACTCATTACCTTGCCCATGTAATTGTAACCCCTCTGTATGGTATTTTCACAATAAAAAAAAAGAAAAGAAAATACTTTCAAAAGGTTAGGAAGATCTCCTTTGATAGAGAGACTGAGGCCGATACTAGTTGGCAGGGAGCAGCTGATGAACTGGTTCAGCACTGAAGGAGTGCATGCATAGTCCTCAATGGCCTTCTCTAAAGTGGTTAATGTAGGTAATAAAAGGATATGTATGAGTGTGTCTAGGACCTCTTGACAAATATATTTCATTTCTGTCCTACTCTATCTCTGTATTCCAGGGGTATTCCAAGGTCAACATTTGTTAAACCTTTGGGAAAAATATATCCTGCTGTATACTCTGATCCAGGCTTTGACTACCCACTTGAGTTATATTTACATTTTCATAAATAAGAGACTTGAATATATTTTATTCCATAACACTATGGTCTGCCCAGAAAAAGACTTGCCTTTTTTACTTCTAGTCATAAAAGTTCTTTAGTTGGCAACTCTCATGTACTTGTGAATTTCCCTGAAGTAAGGTCAAGTTAGAATTCGACTGGTTTCTTTTTATTGCATTGGGCACGAAGTCTTTCTCCTACATTCCCTCTTTTTACTTTTTTTTTTAAAGTTATTTCTCCAAAGCCAGCAGTTTCATGTTGCTTCTTGTATTGCCCAGGAGATTTCTACATTAAAATGTGTGAATCAATGTTTGCTGAGAATTTTCCTACTCAGATTCGTTCTATCCTTTCATATAATATAGAGTAAATTGTCAGTTTTATCAGTGAACAGAAATGGATGTTCAATCTCAGTCCATAGAATCATGTACTTGTAAATTGTCTTAAACCTATTACAGCTTTAAAAAGTACTCTTTATTGATTTCTTTCATCAAGAAATGTGCAGTGTTTAACATGAAATCCTCTCAGAAGTGGCTTTTAATTTTAATAAATATTGAAAAATTTATATATCCAAATATGTATGGAGGATGTAATCAACTGAAAGAGTGTAATAGTGGAAGAATCATGGTTAAATCGTAAAAAGGTAAGAGGCAAATTGTAATTGTGTGAGTCATTTGACATGCTGATGTGGATGAAATTTCAGGCTGATTCTTTTGGCTTCCATTCAACCATGGGTTTAAGCAGACCCTAAATGATCATAAATTGAAAATGTTCTACTTCTTATCCTGAGTAAGAGGTGAGAAGTTTGTATGATATAGTATTTACTAAATGAGAAATTTTATGATTTCATGAGTTTTATAATATGAAGGTATAAACTTATTCCAAAAAGCAAACGATACCCAGAATCCTTGAAAATTCTGTTTTAAAATTAGAATAGCCTTGAGATCTCTCTCTCTCTCTCTCTCTCTCTCTCTCTGTCCGTCCGTCCATCCGTCTGTCTGTCTGTCTGTCTAGCTAGCTAGCCTAACTCTTTACTTGGGCCACAACTCTAGGCCTTTTACCATTAGTTTGATTTTCAGATAGAATCTCACTAACTTTGCCAAGATCTGTCTTGGCTCACAATCATCCTATCTCTCTCTGCCCCGTGAGATGATGGGATTTCAGATATGCCCCACCACACTTGGTGCTGCATGTAGGTCTTTTGATTTCACTTTTTTTCCTTCATGAAATCACTCTTTTCCTTTATGTATTTCTTTAAATATTTTTCCATCTTACTCATTCTTTCTTGCCCTGTGGTACAAGTAGTTACATTAGAACTTAGCAGATCTATGAGAGAACAATGTAACCTGTCAGAAAATTTCTGTTCTGATGCTAGATGTGTTAAGAATTGTTTTATTTTGGGGGAGGGGATGGTGGGAAGTGGGTATATCAGAATAAAGTACATGAAAGTAAATATTATTTTATGAATATTGGGTAACAACAAGAATGAGCATTGTTAAAGGAAACCATGAACATTTTATAAATTTTAGAATCATAACTGGCTGCCAGTAGCTCACATTTGTAGTACTAGCTACTCAGGAAGCTGAGATCTGCAGACCTTGGTTTGAAGCCTGTGCAGACAGACAAATCCACGAGATGTCTCTAATTAGCAATCACAAAGCCAAAAGTGGAGTTGTAGTTCAAGTGGTAGAATGCCAGCTTTAGGTGAAACAGTGAAGGAACAGTGCCTAAGACCTTGATTGGTCTGGCACAATAGTTCATTCATGTCCCAGTGTCCCAAGGGACATAGATATCTACTATCAGTTTTATTATTATTCCTACTTTCATTATATATTTTTAAAAATCACATTTGATCAGCTGTATAATCTTTGTTAGGCAATTTATTCCCTCTAGACCTCCTTATCTCAGCTGGAGAATATCATTGGTAGCTAGTCTATTAACCTGCTGTGAGAACTAAATTAGTAAAATATTTTAAAGATTTCTGTAACAGATTAAGTGTTCAATGAATGCTACCAATATTTTTTTGTCTCTTACTGGTTTCTTCTGTATCTCTTTTCTTTTTCCTTAGCTTTCTTTGAGTAGGAAAGTTTAAAGAGTACAAGTGTAAGAAAAAGATGGGAAAGGAGGAAAACTAAAGGCAGGGATTCTAGATAGAAAGTTCCTTCAACTCTTTTTTCATGAAGGGACACAAAAGGGCTTATCTAAGGTAGCAGTGTAGAGAGTAGAAAGCAAGGGCTAATGCTAACAGAAAGCTTTCCATGAGCATACATGGTATTTTGGGCGCTATTTTTTTTTATTTATTGTGAAAATACTGTACAGAGGGGTTACAATTACATGGGCGAGATAATGAGTACATTTCTTTTTTTTTTTCAGGTAAGGGGTAGGTTTATTCGGTAGACCTGCTGGGACCAGGCAAGGTTGGCACTCCACGTGGCTGGCAAAAGAGAGAGGAAAGAGAGAGAGGAAAGAGAGAGGAAAGAGCTAGAAAAGAGCAGAGAGCAGAGTACATTTCTTATCAAGCATTGTAGCCTCCTCCTTTGCTTCCCCTTCCCATCCCTTCCCATCCTCCCCCTCACTCCCCCAACCAGTCCTTCACCCCCCACCAAAGTTGTACAGTTCGTTTTCGACAAAACGACTTGTACATCTCATTGTTGCAATGGGTCCACCTGTATCCCTATTTAAACGATTTGTTTTTCCCCTTCCCCTCCACATATTATATCGACATCAAATACAGGGAAAGCAGGGATTATACCATGGGGGAGGGACATACAAAGCAACAAAGAAATAATCTTATAAATGTGTTAGAAACAATTGCCTGAAAGGAAAAAAAAACATTTGAATACATATCTTAGGGTTCATTTCCCTAACATCAACTTATCTGACCTTTTCTGCTTGACTCAGACATATACTAGATATTGCAAATAAGGGAAACCATGGGCGCTATTTTAAGTAGTATTTTAAATTCATTTTGTGACAGATTCATTTCCTAGATAAGCTATTGAACAACCTAAGGGCAATTGAGTTTCCTGTGGTTTTGGAACTTGACAATCAGTATCTAATTGGAAGTAGCAGCTACTTCCTGTTCCTCTTTCTCCTCATTCATCCTCTTTCTCTTGCTTCTTCAGAAATGGCTCCCAAGACCACTTGTAATGTATACTAGGCAAAGAACCTGCGCTCTTGGCTACTACTATATATTGCTTTTCTCCGGGGAACATCAGGATTAAGCCATTGATTCTGAATGAACTCCCTCCAAATTATCGCTAGTAATTAAAAATTGTCAAAGGATTTTATTCTAGATGTTTTAGCTTATTGATTTAAGAGCTAGAGTGAAAGTTGTCTCCAGATGCTGCTTCCCTTTTGCTGTCTAAACAACAGAAGAGTCTGATCCGCAAGAGAACACCCTAGTGTTAACCTCTGCCAAGTTGTCTCATACTATTTTGTCTGGGTACACCATAGCAAATAACAAAACTGAATTGTTTTTTAATACTTTTTTTTTGCACTTCATCTTTGTCACCTTCTGGTCACCAGTACCTAAGGCAGTTAAGCGAAGCTCGCCTGCTTTTGCTCTGAAGCAGAAGCAATGACAGCACCTTTGAATAAATGGTCTCCTTCTTTACTTGAGAAATGTCATTTGTTAACATTATTGCAGGAACTCTTTACTTCCCTGTGCTCACACGTTATTTAAATCAGTCGTGGAGTACACACGTTAGAGGCTGATGATAAACTAGAATTTTGGTTGATTCCATTTTTCTTGATGAAAAATGCTGGGAACAATGATACATTTGGAAATGAATGTTTCTATTTTACAGGAACTATATGACAAACTATTTAAATATTTAAGAGGGAAATCATAAACATATCTTCAAATACAGATACAATCAAAATACAGATTTTTGTATCTACAGATATTTATGTTTTCTGACTGCATCAGTCATTCTTTCTATCTATCTAGAGATAAATCTAGATATGTGTAATTGTGTTAAGTAGGAGTTGAAAATTTTAGATAAATCCAACAACCTGTGAACACATTCTGTTTAATCAAATATTAAGCTTTCGTAAGCACCTTTCAATTCAATGGGTATTACACAAATATCTCCTTCCCCCTAGCTAAATGGAAAGGTTTGTTTTTAGAGTATCCAAAATTCATTTCTGTCTGATATGTGATTTTTATCCTATAAATATATGCTGAAGATTAACTGTCCATTCTCCTGTTTGTTGAATAGAATGAAATGAATAAGCTAGTATCCATGTACAACTCTTAGAGATTTCCTCTCCCATTGGAGAAGGCAGATAATAGGCCCAGGAAACCATGTATCTGAAGGACTGGGCTCAGACGAGACAGCAGGCAAAGCTTTTTAAGGATGCTGTTATATTTAATGGGGTCTATGGTTAAGAAGGTTTCCTTTGAGAGGGGAACTTTTTGAAAGCACAGTTTTGAAAGCACAGTTCTTATCGTCCAAGACTTCCTCAGATATTCATAAAGGAGCTATCAGAGAGTAAAGCAACATTCTGCTGGTATAACTGGGATAGATTTATAACTGAGTGATTTTAGTTTGTCTTTAATATACTGACTTTCTCACATGCATTTCTGTTACATTTATTTATTTATTTAACTGTAAAAATACCGTACAGAGGGGTTACAATTACATGGGCAAGATGATGAGAACATTTCATATCAAGCATTGTAGCCTCCTCCTTTGTTTCCCCTTCCCATCCCTTCCCATACTCTCCTGCCCCCCCTACCTGATCCTCCCCCCCCCACCAAAATTGTAAAGTTCGTTTTCGACATAACGGCTTGTACATCTCATTATTGCAATGGGTCTACCTGTATCCCTATTTAAACGATTTGTTTTTTCCCTTCCCCTCTACAAATTATACCAACATCAAATACAGTGAAAACAGGGGGGTTATACCGTGGCGGGGGAAGACATACAAAGCAACAAAGAAATCATCTTGTTACTTTTGTTTTGTATTCCTGTTTGCTATTTCCCCAATCCATGTAAAGAATATTCATTTTACACCGATGTGTACTTGGCAAAGTTGACTGTTATAATGACCTGAAATTTTCTTGTCTTTCTGTTCTTCACGGGCAAAAAATCTGCATAAATTATCCTTTATTTTATATTATATAGTTGTACAAATAAGTTCCAATTGCACATGTCAGATTATGAGTGCAACAGATCTTGATCAATGTCATCCCTTCTCATTCTCCTCTCTCTTTCCCATCTTTCGCTTTCCCTCTCTCACATCTCTCTCCTATTTTGATAAACAAGTAACAACTTCTTTGAATACTTCTTGAAAAACTTTTGCTGTTATATCAGTTCATATTGCTTTATTTTTTGCAGTGCTTTTTCACAAGCCATGTCCCCATTTTATATCCCCATAGTTATTCTATTTCTTAACTGCCACAATTCTATATGAGTGACAGTTTTGCATATAATGGACACAGTGTTCTATTTCTAATGTAGAATGGAAGTACAGATCTTGCTTCTGGAGAAGTCTAGAGCCTAAATACATGTGTCTATATAGGCAGTTAGGTATGTATTCTATTATTTTATATCTCATTATGGGGCATTTGTTATTATTATAATTTTAAAACATGTGTGTATGTGTGTGTGTGTGTGTGTGTTGAATTCTGTTGAATTAGATATCATAGGTCCAGGTTACAGATAACACATAATTTACACTAATAAAAAATTGCAGAAGACTAGTGGTACGATTTTTTTGACTGAGATGACATGTTATTGTAGTTTTGCTCTACAGGACTTTATTTTCCTGCTGCTTCTCATAGTGGAGGAGATTTTGAGGAATTATCCTAAGTAGGAGCCTCTGAGTTCAAGAACTTGCCTTTCATTTTAGTTGGAAACATGCTTATTTACTGTATTTGAATGTCTTTTTCAACATCAAAATTTCAACATCAGTTTTACCTGGTGGCCTTTTTCACAGCATTCTAGAGGAGTGAAGTGATCTCTGCTGGTAGAGTGGGATTTCTGGGGTCATCCCAGAAGTCTATTCCCTATATTACCTTAGACATTATGAAAGGACCTCTTCCATCATGTCAGATTTCTTTACTTAAAATGAAACTTTGAGTTTCTCAAAAATATGCATTTATCCCACTGTAAAATTATTAACAAATTAACTATTGGAAAGTATGAGTTACAATTTGGCTCTGTTTCGGTTTCAGAATATATGTCAAGTAATCTCCATCAAATCTATTTCGTCTTCAGTAAAATGAGGAAGTAACACAAAATGATCCTTCATCCCTTACAAGTCTATGATTCTGTAACAACTTGCAGTACTGGATAAGTTTGCTAAAGGATATGACACCATTTCCATGCACCTACATACCTTGTCTTTGTAACTTTTTGCTAAAAGTATGTCTTCCCAATCCATATTTCTATTTATCATGTAATCCCTGTATTTTAGAAAGAAGAAAGGAAGAGAATAATATTTTCCTTTGAATACTAATGCCTCAAACATCTTATTATTTATTAAATTCCCCAAATCTCAATGTATTTATGATAATTACACCTCACAGTTGACAACCCTTGCATCTGACACTCTTTTTCTCTATTAATGGATATAAAATTGGCTGCTATAAAAATTTAACAACATTTCATGTACAAAGGCCAAATCCATTGCCTTTTGTATAGCTATCATTAGTAAAATGACCATATAGAACTAACCAAACCTAGTTCATATTTATTCTGCCTGCTCTTCAGAAACTTGAGCATTTGTATAACTCTAATATATACTTAAAATGAATTAGTTTTAGATTATAGAAATAAAGTAAGTGTCCATTTGTATACCTGTATTGCTTATTGGAGCTCAGATCATTGAGTAGCATGATAAAATGTTTATTATTCATTGATAAACATGATACATAATAGTCAATAGAAGTAGTCAATACCAGTTTTTTTAAAAATGATTATGAAGTATTGATAATATTTCAATTAGATATTCTCAAAATACCTTTCTCATTCATTATGCATTTTTAACAAATGCCCAAAGAGTTTTTTCTTTAATAATTTGTCCATTATTTTAACTTAAGGAAATGTCCATCAGTATG
Source organism: Dipodomys ordii (assembly GCF_000151885.1). Lineage (NCBI taxonomy): Eukaryota > Metazoa > Chordata > Mammalia > Rodentia > Heteromyidae > Dipodomys > Dipodomys ordii. The sequence continues at coordinate 22,125,148 of NW_012267224.1, forward strand.
AAGCAGAGTTCTGATTCTGAGTTTAAATGTGAAAGTAATATCTATTTTTTAAAAAATGATTTTTTTGAGTTCCAGGTATATTTTAGATATGAGACCCTTGTCCATTTTATGGCTAGTGAAGATGTTCTCCCAATCCATGGGCTTTCTATTGATCTTGCTAGCTATGTCCTTTGCCATGCAGAAGTTCTGCAATTTCATACAATCCCATTTGTCCAACCTTTCTTTGATCCCCCAACAACAAATCCTCAAAGAAACAACTGCCCAATAAATAAGTGGGCTAAAGACTTAAAGAGAAACTTCTCTGAAGAGGAAAGAAGGATGGCCAATAGACACATGAAGAAATGCTCAACCTGATACAGGTGGATCCATTGCAACAATGAGATGTACAAGTCTTTATGTCGAAACTGAACTTTACAACTTTGGTGAGGTGGGGGAGGAGGGTTTTGTGGGGAGGGGGAGGATGGGATGGGAAGGGGAAACAAAGGAGGAGGCTACAATGCTTGATAAGAAATGTACTCATTATCTTGCCCATGTAATTGTAACCCCACTGTACAGTATTTTCACAATAAAAAAAAAAGAAATGCACCCCAGTTAGAATGGCTAGAATCAAGAACTCTAATAACAACATATGCTGGAGGGGATGTGGACAGAAAGGAACCTTACTGCATTGTTGGTGGGAGTGTAAACTTGTTCAACCACTTTGGAAAGTAGTATGGAGGTTCCTCAAAAGACTCCACATAGAGCTCCCCTAGGACCCAGCGATCCCACTTTTGGGCATTTACCCAAATCACAAACAAGACCATACTAAAGCTACTATGTTTATTGCAGCATTATTTACCATAGCTAAGATATGGAACCAACCCAGATGCCCTTCAGTAGATGAATGGATCAAGAAAATGTGGTATATGTACACAATGGAATTCTATGCCTCCATCAGAACGAATGACATTGCCCCATTTGTTAGGAAATGGAAAGACTTGGAAAATAATTACATTAAGTGAAGTAAGCCAGGCCCAAAGAAACATAGGTCCCATGGTTTCTCTTATTTGCAATAAGTAGTATATGTCTGAGACAAGCAGAAACAGTCAGATAAGTTGATGTCAGCTGAAATGAACCCCAAGATACTCAAATGGTTTTTCTTTCTTGCTATTGTTTCTAACACATTTATAAGTTTATGTCTTTGTTGTTTTGTATGTCTCTCTCCCACGGTATAACCCCTGTTTTCACTGTATTTGATGTTGGTATCATTTGTGGAGGGGAAGAGCAAAAACAAATCGTTTAACTAGGGAAACAGGTGGACCCATTGCAACAATGAGATGTACAAGTCGTTATGTTGCAACACAAACTTTACAACTTTGACTGCGAGGGGGCTGGGGGCGGGCGCGCGGGGGATGGGCCGGGGGAGGTTGGGAGATGGGAAGGGATGGGAATGGGAAACAAAGGAGGAGGCAACTATGCTTGCTAAGAAATGTACTCAGTACCTTGACCATGTAATTGTAACCCCTCTGTACGGTACTTTCACACACAAAAAAAATTGGTTGTATTTAGAAGCCCATTGAGAAAGCCACAAAAGTGGATTTTAGGATTGTAGTTCTTTTGTTCAAGTCTCTGCTAGTAAATATCTGTAGGAAACTACAGAATATCACATAAATAAGTTAATTATTAATGATTTAATCACACAACTGTATTTTTTTCTATAGCACTGTTCCTCAGTTTTGATACTTAGAGCATTTGAGGCAGATAGTTTATTATTGAGGCCTGTTTTATGCATGGTTGAGTGCTTAAAAGTAGCTCAGCTTTCTGCTCACTGGAAGCCTCTGCCTTTCCAGTGATGAAAACCTAACATATCTAACCTACAATATCTTTAAACATGATAGATCTCACTAGGAGGAGAAATCTTCCCTTTTCATTAAAAACTACAGATTAAGCTAAAACAATGTTTCCAATGATTTGGATGCTGTGCTGAGATTCCTTTACAATGGTCTAACCGTAGGTTCATTTGAGTGAAGAATTCCTGGGAGTCACCAACGATTTAATGTGCTCTGCAATCACTTCAGCCAGGTTTTTCAGAGTATATGCTGTAGCTATATGCTGTAGCTTATAAAAGGTTGGACTATCATGCCTCTGATAAAACCCTCTGCAAAGACTATTAGTTTTCTATTTCCTGTTTCCTCAAAGCTCTGTAAGCTGTCACTAACACTCTTGAAAGTTGGTCTCATCTCTGCTCACTTACTGATTACTTCAATCTAGATATGTGTTGGTTTGAGAGCAGATTGGATTGAAGGGCTTCCTGAGATGCTATTTTTACGTTTTCTCTCCTCTCCTGTACTTTTAGGCATTTTCCCCCCTGCCAAGAGCTTGGTGAGTCACTCACTACCTTTTTAGCCTTGAAAGACAGTGAATGTACTATAAAAAAAAATCTAATTGCAGGTCTAGGGCTCATGACATTTCTACCTTATTACACTAGCCTGGTATGACTGTTGAAATACTTTCTGGGTCCAGATTCTCTCATCAGAGTACTTTTGTATACTCATATTGCCATTAACATTGGCAAATGTCCACAGGGAAAAAAGTTGCTTCTAGGTAATCTGGCAATCCTCCCACAAAAGACAATGTCTAGTAATAGGTTGTGGAAATGCTCCTCTTTCTCACAGTCTGACATTCAGTTTATTATTCTTTTGTCCTGTAGTTATTTAATGCCATGGTGTGTGTGTGTGTGTGTGTGTGTGGTAGTAGTTGTAGTAGTAGTTGCAATAGTAACACAGTCTGCCAAATACATTTAATATTTACTATGCTTTTAATAAAAACTAATAATTTAATATAAATTATCTCCATGCTTAAAATTGATCTGTGTTAAAGGATGAAACACAGTTCTGGAATGTCTCCAATAGCTGGATATGGGGACATGTACCTATAGATCCACCTACAGGGGAACGTGAGACAGGAGTCTCAGTTAAGCATAGGAATTGGTGGAAAACACAATGAGATCCATTCTTAAAAATAAAAGTGGTCCCAGTGGGTATGTCTCACTCAGAGACATCTTTAATGAAATGGAGTTCCAATGTTAACATTAAAGTCATATTTTTAACTGTTCAGTTTCTGCCATGATGCAACAACTTCATACCACATTGATAGCTCTCAGAACCTTCTAGCATCTTTTACATTTCTTATTTATGCAGTTAATATCCCTACTAGGTTGAGATAACTGTTATGTATTAAATAGATAACTATATATTAGATGGTAATTTAAGTAGACTGGATATTAATATAGTTAATTCTTATAATCTATTCTATGTGATAGATTTTCTTATCACTTTGAATTTTTATTTTGCACAGGATTTCCAAATTATCTGAGGTCATGTCGAATATACTGAGAAATAGTGTAGGAATTTAAACCAGAACCTGACTACTTTCAGTCTGATATTTGCCTTTAAGTACCATTTACCTCAAGTACCATTTTATCTTTAATTATATATAAATCTAATAGTCTCCAGAGAAGTCTTGCTTCTATCACCCACTAAAATGAAGGCTCTACTTAAAGACAGCTCCTTAAAAGCCATGATTCACTTATTGGTAAAGATATGTATTATTTCAACTATGAAATCTACAGATGGTTAAAGAAAGATACTAAAAGGTCCATATCAATATTTATTATTTGATTCTACAGTTAGCTTGGATACGTAAGTACTCATGTATGGGAAATACTACCATTACTCAAAATGGTTTAGAACTAATTTTCCCATAAGGACACATTTTTTAGTATTCTTCTTTTAAAATCTATTTTTATTGTAAAAGTGATGTACAGAGAGAGGTGTTACAGTTATGTAAATAAGACATTAGTGTATTTCTTGTCCAACATTTTCACCTCCATCCCCAATTTCTCTGCCTCCAACTCCTTCCCCCCTCCAAGATGTAAATTTCATTTCCAACATGTGTTGTGAGTATTTTGCATTGTGTCACCCATTGTCCTTTGTCTCACCATTTTGTTATTCCCCTTCCCTTCCCCAAATCAGATAAGCATATATACAAGACACAGTGTACTAAAATAAAAAAACAGGTATTCTTATACTGCTTAGACAATGATGATAAAGTGTTCTCGTTTATGCCTGGCTAACCACAATGTTCATGTAATCCTTAGCTGTCTTCATTATTGTTTTCTCTACTTTCAGAGTTTCTGCTTTTACTGAATTTTCTAAGCACAAAGAATTCTTTCAGATTACACTTAAACTGGTTTTTGAGAGAAAGCATGATTTATAGCTTATATTGCACAGAATTTATGAAACCACATTGTTTAAGCTTTATAGACAAATGCTTTTAGAGCTTGTGATATATTTTAGGGCTCAGATCAATTATTCGGCTCTGATTTATGGCAGACCTTCAGATCTCCTGATGTTTCTTTCTCTTCTAGTAGCAAGCAAAATCCCATAACTGCAACACGTCCTCTGGAAGTTTTAGATAATGAATCTTTGATTTTATTTTTAGTGTATTATCTATTAGGGTAATTTTATCTTCTTATACTTATGGATATTCAAGCCAAACATATTTTTCCACAAGGATGGTGGACAAAACTTTAGAGCATTGCTAAGATGTGGGAACTAGAAACAGTATATCTGACTTCCAGGCTTAGTACTGTTGTTCCTAAACTGCATAATCTTGGGATGTATTCATTGTCATCCATGTTCCTCTGTTTTGTAATCTGTCAAATGTGATCAATACAAGTTACAATCTAACAGTAATTTAAGTTAGCACATGGATTATTTAATCCATCAAAAACCATGGTTTGAACTCATGGCCTCAAGCTTGCCTGATTGGTTTGCTATAACATATCTTAACCCCCTGGCTCCAGTCTGCCCTTTAATTTTTGTTTTATTTTTATTTTATTGCTATCATAAAGGTTATGTACAGAAGGGTTACTGTTATGTATGTCAAATAAAGAGTAGATTTCTTTTAGAACAATGTTACCCTTTACCTTACTCTTTCCCAGTTTTCCCCCCCTGTCCATACCCACAAGTTGTATAGTTAATTTTCAACATAGAGTCTAGTGAGTATTATTGCTGTATTTATTCACCCTTTTCTGTATTGGTAAATTTGGACATGGAAGCTCAGGGAGTTTTCTGTCCATGGTGGTTTAGAACCAAGTTTATTATATCTCATTCTCTTGATGAGCTAAGGTTTCAGGTATGAGGTTGTCATGAAGTTTTATATTCATTGACTCATTGAATTCCCACAACAACCTCAAAAGAACTTTCAATTAATATCACTGTATTACACAATTAAATTAAGGCATTTGTGGGAAGGATGAAAATCTTGTGAAGTAACTAGCAGAATACTCGGCAGAAATAGCAGGAATAGGAAAGACAACTTTTCTAAGGAGACAGACCTCTTAGCTACTTATTTGTAGGTGTTTTGTTTTTTGTTTTTGTTTTTTGGTCACTTGTGGGGCTTGAACTTTGGGCTTGAGCTCTGTCCCTCAGCTCTTCAGCTCAAGGCTAGTGCTCTACCACTTGAGCCACAGCTCCACTTCTAGTTTTCTGGTGGTTAATTGGAGATAAGAGTTTCATGGACTTTCCTGCCTGGGCTGGCTTTGAAAGGTGATCTTCAGATCTCAACCTCCTGAGTAGCTAAGATTACAGGTGTGAGCCTCCAGCACGGGGCTTTAATGTGTTTTTTAAATTTTTAATTGGTAGGTGCTTGAACTCAGGGCCTGGGCCCTGTCCCTGGGCTCTTTTTGTTCAAGGCTGCCACTTTACCACTTTGAACCACAGAGCCACTTCCTGTTTTCTGGCAGTTAATTGGAGAGAAGAGTTCTTGGACTTTCTTGTCCAAGCTGGCTTCAAACTGTGATCCTCAAATCTCAGCCTCCCTTGCAGGCATGAGCTACCAGCGCCTGGCCTTATTTGGTTACCATAATGACAGCTGAAAGTAGTTCTGATTGTTTTGTGATATCTAAGTTCTTGCCAGCTTGATTGTGTAAAAAGTGCTGAAAATTTTATGTGAGGAAGTACAGATCTTGCCAAACTGAATGACCTGGCTAATGTTTCAGAGAAAAGCAATGGAAATTTAAAGTGAAAAATCTACTTTTTCTATATTAACTCTGTGCTTATTTTTTAAGAATTATAGCTAAGCAGTTGTACAAAGAAGTTGCCACACAACAAAGCAGTTTATGAATATAATGCATCGTGATCAATGTCAACCCTTTGAAAATTCTCACGCCTTCCTCTCTACCCTCTTCCTTCACTTCAGTCCTCAATTTTGTAGGATATGCATTGAATTTTTACTGCACTTCCCTCTGCCTTGTCTTCATTTGGCCACCCTCCTCTCCTTGACCCCACTCCACCCCTTTCTGGTACCCATTTCCTGGTGTTTACTTTGTTGATCTTTGATTTGGCTTTTGTAAGGAATTACACTGTTGAGTTCTCTCCTGACTCTACTGTATTTCTATCAATGCATTTGTGTACACTTGCATGCCTCCCAAAGTGCTTACTTATCTATAGATAAACTAATTCTAGCTTCCAGTTATGTGAGAACACATGCAACCTTTGTCTCTCAGGGACTGACTTAGCTCACTTAATGTCATTTTTTTCCAGATCCTTCTATTATTTTGGCAAATGATGCAATATCACTTTATATTACTCTTCACATTCTAGTTGCTTGTTGTTAATAACTTTTGTTAGCAATTCCAAGGGTAAGGACAAGTCTTGTTTGGTCTACTTCACAGGAGAATAGTGAAGACAAACTACATTATTATCAGTTACAAACTTTTGACAAGAAAATTACAATTTGTATAATTACATTGTCCCTGATGTATATTTCACTACCATAATGTAAACTAGCTCTTCTAGTTATCCTTCCCTATTGACAGAGTGTAGATGATTTATTTCATTCATCTTTCAAACTTAACAAATTATAGGAATTGATTTTTTTGTAATTTAGTATCTCCATTCTAGACGTTCAGCAAGTCTAAATAGAAGAAAATGACTGTCAGATAAAGTGCCAAAATAGTTAACAACAATTATTTTTAGGCCTGGAATTTTTTTTCCAAAATGCAAAAGAAAAATCTGGATGGATTTTTATCAATTATGACTTGTTGTATGTGTTTTGATTACTGTAATTTTACTTCAAAATTGGTAAAAAGAAAACAAAGCAAAATAAAAAAATCTAGGTTTAGTAGAATCATTTCTATTCACTGAAGTGTAAAGTTATGTCACAGATTTTTAAATATTATGTAGCAGTTTCCTAATTGTTGGTTATCATTCCTATATTTCTAGCTACTCAAGAGGTTAAGATGTGAAAATTCATAGCTCAGAGCTATCCTGGGCAGAAATATCTGAGAGAGTCTTACTTCCAAATAACCAGCAAAACAAAACAAACAACAGCAAAAAAAATATGAACTGAAACCCTTGCTCATGTAGAGTTCCAGGCAGAAGTGAAAATGCCAACTGAGACTATATCTCTTAGTACCATTACTGTCACACACACACACACACACACACACACACTTTTCTCCTTTTTCTGTATGTTTTTATTGTAAAAATGCTATACAGAGGGATTACAGTTACATGAGCAAGGTAATGAGCACATTTCCTATTGAGCATTGTTGCCTCCTCCTTTGTTTTCCCCTACCATCCCTTTCCTCCCACCTCCACAACTACCCCTCTCCTCCACTGCTGAAGTTGTAAAGTTCCTTATCAACATATTGTTTTGTACATCCCATTTTCGGTTTTCTGGTGGTTTACTGGAGATAAGGGTTTCATGGACTTTCCTGCCTGGGCTGGCTTTAAACTACGATCCTCAGATCTCAGCCTCCTGAGTAGCTAAGATTACAGGCGTGAGCCACAAGCACCCAGCTTCTTATTGATTCTTGAAAGTTTTATACATGTTTATTTTATGACATGTTTTTTGAGAGGCATTATTATCATAAGTATTAAAAAAGTCAAAACATATTAATGTAATAGAATGCACAGAAGGCTAGAAAATTAATGTGGTCCCTTTCCTGTATAATTTATATAATAATAGGAAAGAAAAGGAAATATTCAAAATGATTATTCTGTTCAATGAGTCATATTAGGACTCTCCATATTTGTGTCTCTGGTAAATTGACAAGGGACAGATCAACTCATAGTGGAATTATCTCAGATGCTTTTTGGGAAAGGTGGTATGATTTGATTGAATAATGGTTGCCATTTTGGGCAGCAGAGGCTGACAGCCATGAGCATCCCAGCGAGATCAAATGAGAAGAGTAAAGGATAACAGAGAGAAGAGATAGAATACTCATTTAAAGACTTAATATTTTATCTATATGTAACACTGTTTTTCTCAAACAGGGTCACCATTCTCTCAGAATGTAAGAATGAAGATTTTGATGTCAATATATGAGAACCACTGAATAAAACGTATGACTGTCTTTTTTCAAAACCCTTCCTGTTTAGATCTATTCTTGAAAACTAGGTTGTAGTATAAAAACAATGACATGTATTTATTGAATATGAAGATAAAAGATTTTGAATAGAGATATGTATGAGCCATATCGTATATTCCAAATGGGAAATCTCTACAGACCAAGTGGAGTTGCTTTAAGTTGGTAGGCTTATGCATCTATAATTATCTTTCACAAACCTTACCGTTTGGAACATAGTGTCTTTCAGTGTCCATTGAAAATCAGTCTATGATCTCCCTTGATACCAAATCAGAGGATGCTAATATTTCTTACTTAAAATGTGATAGTTGTGTATAATTGATGTCTACTCACTCTATATTTTAAATCTTCCTTACATAACTTGCAAGATCTATTAGAATGTAAATACTTGGTAGTAATTATGCTGCATTCCTCAGGGAATAAATAGCAAGGAAAAAGGATGCAATTCTTTTCTTAATATGTTTTACCTGTTTGGATAAATCTGTGGGTGTATAGCCTAAGAATATAGAAGGCTGTTGTAATTTCTGAGTTAAAGAAATGTTGCAAAATTATACAAATTTAGTTTCATCTAGCTCTTACAAATATTCACATTTGTTTACTTTTGCCTCAACTCTCCTTCTGTCCACTAGATATTTATCTAAATATATGTGTGTACATCTTGTTGGCATTTTCCCCACCTAAGGTCCTCAGACACTCCTATTACCTCTCCCAGAGCAGCTCCACCTGGACCTGAGGTCCTCCCTTCCCCAGGGCTACTGCCAGGATAGCTGGCCACTCCACTCTCGGCTAAGACCTACCTTGGCACCTACCTCCTTTACCTGTTGCCCCGGAGTAAACCACCGAACAGGGGCAGACACACCATATTGCTCCCTCTCCCAGGGAAGATACGGCCCCTCTAATAAATATTACAAACCTTCTTGCCCTGTGCGTGCCTGCCTCGCATGGTTCCCTGGGATGGATACTTTCACATGTATCGTGTATGTGTGTACGTATAATTCCTTGCGTATAATTCCTTGTTGAGCCATTTAAGAGCAAATTGGGCAATTACATTCTTTAACAACTATTCAATGTTTCTTTCCAAAACAAGAGCATTCTTGTAAGTATACAATAAAGAAATCCAGGAATTCAACACTCAGAACTCATATTTATTCTTAAGCAATTATTAAGGTGGTGCCAATTGCTCAATAATATCTAGGATCACACAATTCGTTAGAATCTCTTTTTAGTTTCCAATAATATAAGATTCTTCAGGTGTTTTTTTTTAAACTTGTTTCTTGTTACTCAGTTGAGGTTTTGGTCTGTCCTAATTTCACATGTTGAAACTCTTTCCTCCAGTGTGGTTTTATTTGAACAAGGTTTGTAAGGAGTCAGTCAAAGTGAATGAGGTCATTGGAATGGGGCGCTGGCCCCTTGAGATTGGTGCTCTAACCGAGATACCAGAGCTTGCTACTCTATTGTGCCTCAGTCTCAGCCTTTGTCTATCTCTTTGACTCTGTTTCTCTGTCTCTGTTGATTTACACACAAAAGAAAGGTCAAAGAAGGACTTAATGAAAAGAGGTCATCAGATATAAAACAGGAAGAGCACTCTCCTCAGAAGCTGGTTCTGTTAGAACTTGCTCACAGAATGGAGAGAACACAAATTTCTATAGATATAGCCTATGATATTTTTAATGGAAACCCAAATGGACTAATATAATGATCTTGATGACTTCAAAAAACAATGGTAGTCACACAAAGCTCTGAAGTCTCAGACTTTCACCTATACAATATGATTATTCCACAGGCTACTGAAATCTGTCCTAGTTATAAATGACTAATTGATCTCAGTTGAGTGGTGAAAAGTGTTTCAGTTGTAAGATATTCGATATAGTGATATGTTGTATAAAAATGCATTTTTAACTTAGCTATACCAGATATTATGAAAACAAACTGTGGTTGGAAAAATGCAAGCCTGGTCATTTTACTCTCTTTCTCTTATTAAAGTTATCTGATAGATTAAGTGATATAAAATTTACTTCTTTATTAAAATAGCTATCTCAATTAAGTTGGCTTAACTTGAACTTTAATTTGTAAATATGGACATAGAAGATAGATTTTTTTTTTATTGTGAGAATACGGTAGGGAGGAGTTACAATTACATGGGCAAGATGAGTACATTTCTTATCAAGCATTGTTGCCTCCTCTTTGTTTTCCCTTCCCATACTTCCCCCTCCCACCATGAGATCCTCCCCGCCCCCCACCAAAGTTGTAAAGTTTGTTTTTTGACTTAACAACTTGTACATCTCATTGTTGCAATGGGTCCACCTAGTTAAAAGATTTGTTTATTCCCTTCCCCTCCACAAATTATACCAACATCAAATACAGTGAAAGCATGGGTTATACTGTGGAGGAGGGACATACAAAGCAAATAGCAATCATCTTATAAATGTTAGAAACAATTGCATGAAAGGAAAAAAATTTGAATACTTATCTTGGGGTTCATTCCCCTAACATCAACTTATCTGACCTTTTCTGCTTGACTCAGACATATACTAGTTATTGCAAATAAGGGAAACTATGGGACCTATGTTTCATTGGGCCTGACTTACTTTACTTAATATAATTTTTTCCAAGATAGATGTTTTAAAAAAGTAAAAAGTAAAATTCCAAGGCCTTTCCCCTTATATTGCTTGCATATATTTGTCCTATTGTGAAGTGAGAGACAAAGGTTTGCTGTATTTAATCTCTTCCATGTGAAAAAATGTGTGTGATTTAAAGTGTTTAAAGAGACTGACATTACTAAGTTGAATCTTATTAATTTTTAATGTCTCTTTTGGTTAAATGGGAAATGATTTGCATATTTAATGAGCATTATTCCTTAAAAACAAAGTTCATTAAACCAATAAGGCACAGAGAGACAGATGTTGTTTATTTGTTCTAAGGACTCAGAAGTGGAACAGCTTGAAGTTGGTGTTTAAACAATCATCAGTTAGTCAAATTCAAATATGTTTCTATCCACAGTGTCCTTTCTGTGGTAAAGAAAATGGTAAACTGGTACACTGTACATTGTATCAGTAGTTATTCAACATCTATGGTAGCCACTCACCGTACCTCACACGTAAGGGGTCTGCAGTGTAGCAGGAGCATCTTAGAGTTCATCATTTCATTAGTAAAATGTTTTTATCTAATGTAAGAGAGGATTTAGAATTCAGTTTCATTGTTCTTAATATGCAGCTGTACTATATCTGAGAGAATAAAACAGCCTACACAGAATTCTTTTCACATTTTAAAACCTCTAAACCTGAGCAGGGAATCTCAGGAGGCTGAGATCTGAGGATCGTGGTTGAAGCCAGACTGGGCAGGAAAGTCATTAGAGTATTACCTCCAAAAAGCCAGAAGTAGAGCTTTGGCTCAAGTGGTAGAGTGTTAGTCTTGAGCAATCTAGCTCATAGGCAATGCCCAGGCCCTGAGCTCAAGCCCCAGGACTTGCCTCCTTGAAAAAATCAAGCCCTCTCAAACTCTGTTTCTGTATTCTGTATTCTTTTTCATTGTACTGTTTATTTTAATTTAGGTACTATAAGTAGATGATACTTGATAACAGATTGTGAAGCATCTCAAATTTGTTCTCTTATAAATTTATTTTGATGATTATAGGTTCTTTCAATTTTCATACAAATTCTCAAGTCTGTTTTGGGAGGTTTTCCTACTTCTATTCCTCACAATACTCTGGTCTCAACACAATGAAGTACACATTTTGAGGCTTCAGAGACAATTCTAGAAATTGTTTATAAATGTTTCCATAATAGTATTATTTAAAAACTTAGTTAAAACTAAGCATCCATTGGTTTTATTATCTACATATGCTATGTTTTGTCTTTATCCTGGCAGCACCTGATAATTCTAGTATACTTATCTGAAATTAATCCTCCTATGGAAATGTTAGTTGAAATTTCTTTATGTAATAAAACTTTAAAGATGTTTTTATAGGATTTCAGTACCTGCTGACTTCATTACAACATCAATAAGAAGTCAGTAGAACATTTGGGAAAATGTTAATGTAGAAAATAAAAGCAAAAAATAGAAATGAGGTATTACTTTCTATTGTAAATTCTTGCTTATATGTAGTAAGTTATAAAGAATTTTAAAATATCATCATTCTTCAAAGTGCACTGCTATGTTATTTTCTTGTTGGAAGAGTTTTATTCTCATTGTTTTTGAGACAGAATAGTCTAGAGAAATGTTCCTATTCAGACTTTCATTACCATTAGAATAAAAATACAATCTCTAGTCTTTTAGGAGCTTCTTATTCAATATTTTATCATTTTGAATACTATTGTTATGATGACTAAAGACTCCTCCAAAATACTAAGTATCACTAAAAATATTAAGGATTCCTAACTACATAGGTTGCTACATAAATAATATAGCATCACTTTTATAGGCCCTAATTGACTTAAAACCTGACATTCAAAAAGCATCCAATGAGAAATAATTATGTTTACTATTAACATACATTTAAACTCTTGGCACATAGATAGCTTTGCTCACTGCACTTTTGAAATATCAGTATTATGAGCTGGTGAGATCTCGTTAAACTGTTCTGTATAAAGGCATATGGGTACTTGTAAAAAATAAACCAAATCAGTCCTTTCACTTGAAGAAATACTTTATTAAAAAAACAATGATCTTATGCTGGTTTTAAGAAAGATTTTCTCATGGAGAGGAAATGATGATTACTTACAGATGTTTGTTCTATAATCAAAAAAGGAGATAGCTACTGTCTTCCTCAGGGAGAGCAACTCCACAGCAACCCATTTTATGCCAAAATGATTAACTGAACTTAATTGAGCATAGCATTTAATAAAAAAGAGGCTCTTACAGAATAAATCTTTTGATATATCTGAAACTACATAGCATATGGTTGATGTGATGTTTGTATATGCGTGTTTTAGAAGCAAGTTTATCAGACTGTGGAAACCAATATTGCTTGTGTGTAGTATCTATGATATTGTTGACCATTAGAAGAAAAAGACATGTATCTATCTTCTGTACCTTTGTGTGAAACTTTAACCTCTGCCCATCAATGAATTATCAATTCCATAGAAATAGAATAATGGTGAATTTTTTTTCCCTTTGAAGAATCGCATGTGAACTTCTCAAAGGAAACAAAGGTAGTTTTTTTTCCTTATAGCTGGAAAATGTTTTCAAATTAAACTGATGAAATAAAGCGTCACTAGAGATTATAATTGAATTTACTCTGACCTGTTCAGGATAACATTTTATTCATTAAAATGTAAGATATAACATTTCCTCAGGGTCAAGATGTTCATCTTTGTTGATGGCAATACCACTTTGTTATATATAAGCTTCAATTTTGTATTGTTTGCACAGTATGATACTTTGGTTTGATAATGCAGTTGAAACAACATTGAATTTTAAAAAGAGTCTAAAGACACCGTAAATTTTTAAGTAAGATTTACAGGACGAAATAATGGATTCTTTACAACCAATGGAAGAGATAATATGGATATATAAAATGTATGAAAAATAAGCTTATCTGTCACTGTATTTATTGATTTTTAAATTCAATTTCAAGTAGACTGGAGAAGAGAAAGGTCTATCTTGATCCTCTTTTTGTGATCAATTTAATAGCTCATAAAATTTTGGAGATGCCTTTTCAGGGCATATTGGCACAAATATTCATAAAATTCTTCCATAAAGTAAGAAATGAAGTAGTTCTCAGAGGAAATATATTTCTGTTGTAGATAAGCACATTGTAAAATAACCTGTTTTAAAGTGAATATGAAAATAGGGTGATTGGCTCTCTGCTGCTTTGTATTAAAAATAAATTGGAATATCCTGAAATTGTTGAAACTTCCCAAGTCCAGAGTCTAGGGTCCCCCACTTAGGCATATATTCCTTACAGAACTAAATGATGAACTCTAAAAGGATGTACATATGTAAGGAAAGCTATCCACCACTCAGATTTTACCCTGAGGTATGATTAAATCTGCTGAGTTCAAATGACATGGTATTAGTCCACTTCTTAGTTGCTATGGCCCAAGACTTCTCTTATAAAGAGAAGAGATCATTTGGGTAAATGCCCAAAAGTGGGATTGCTGGGTCATAGGGGAGCTTTATGTGAAGTCTTTTGAGGAAACTCCATACTGCTTTCCAGAGTGGTTGAACAAGTTTACACTCCACAAACAAGGCCATACTATGGCTACCAGCACAACTATGTTTATTGCAGCATTAGTTACCATAGCTAAGCTATGGAACCAACCCAGGTGTCCCTCAGTAGATGAATGGAGCAAGAAAATGTGGTCTCTCTCTCTCTATCCAATGTAATTCTATGCCACCATTGGAAAGAATGACATTGCCCCATTTGTTAGGAAATGGAAAGATTTGAAAAAATTATATTAAGTGAAGTAAGCCAGGCCCAAAGAAATATAGGTCCCATGGTTTCCCTTATTTGCAATAACTAGTACATGAGTAAGACAAACAGGAAAGGCCAAAAGATATGTACATATGATTAGATAAGATGATGTTAACCGACATGAACCCCAAGATATGGACATAAATATCTTTTTTCTTTCTTTCTTTCTTTCTTTTTTTTTTGGTCCGATCGTGGGGCCTCAACTCTGGGCCTGGGTGCTGTCCCTCAGCCCTTCAGCTCAAGGCTAGCGCTCTACCACTTGAGCCACAGTACCAATTCCGCCTTTTTTTTCTGCTTATGTGGTGCTGAGGAATCGAACCCAGGGCCTCATGCATGCAAGGCAAGCACTCTACCACTGAGCCACCTTCCCAGCCCTCTTTTTTCTGTCTTGCTATTGTTTCTAATGTATTTATAATGTATCATATGATTTTATTTGTTGCTTTGTATGTTCCTCCCCCACAGTATGACCCCTGTTTTTAATGTATTTGATATCAGTGCCCTGCATCTTGTATATACACTTCTCTAATTTGGGGAGGGGAGAGGAAAAACAAGATGCTTACATAACAATACAGGTTGACCCATTGTAATAATGAGATGTACAAAATGCTATGTTGAAAAATGAACTTTACAACTTCAGTGGCAGAGGATGAGGAGTGTAGTTGTGGAGGTGGGAGGGAAGGGATGGTAAGGGGAAAACAAAGAAGGAGGCAACAACGCTCAATAGGAAATGTACTCATTACCTTGCTCATGTAACTGTAGCCCCTCTGTACAGCATTTTTACAATTAAAAATGTACAAAAAACAAAGAAAAGAGATTTATCTAGTTCATAGCTTTGGAGGTTGGAAAGTCCAAGTGCATCTTACCTACTCTGGTGAGACTTCTCAGATGAAGTCATGGCAGAAACGTGTGAGAGGAGAGATCACAAGGAAAAGCAAAAAGCCAGAGTGTGTGAAGGGATCCCCTTTGCCCCTTTATGGCCACTGGGAAGCTATGCAGATGATGTTAGTTTATTCTGAGGGAAGTGTTTTCAAACATACTAAACACCTTTTACTAGGTTATACCTCTTAAAGAGTCTATGACTACTCTAGGGACCAATCTTCTAAAATATGAAACTGGGAGGAACACATTCCAACCAAATTCAAACCATCATAGACATAAGAGCTGGGAAACAATGATAGCATCTGCAAGATAATTTATTCTTTATTTTCTTCTGATTTTTTTGTATTCAATTATGCTTATGATGCTACTGGCATAAGGCTTTCTTGGTCCCCTATCCATCTTGGCCATTTACAAAATGTGAATATTTTAGTTACTTAACTACTCTGCTTTAGTTTTCTTACCAGCAAAATAAAACAAATAACTACTTATAGATTTTTCTGCAAGTGAAGTGACTAAAACTATTTTGATCAGTGGCTTAGATGAAGATAGCATATTATCTGGATAAACACAATATTATTATTAGTTTCCAGACTATTATATAACAAAGCCATATTGGAAATTTTATTCTTCTACTGTATTTTTCTGTAATATATCCACGTAGTTCTATGTATTTTTATGGGGTTTTTTTTGGTGGTACTAAGATTCAAGCTTAGAACCTCAGTTTTTCTAGGCAAGCTTTCAACCACTTCCATCTCACTCTAGCGGAATTTGCTATCAACCTTGATGTTTTCCAAGGGATGAATAATCAAAATATTCATGGTACATTCACACCGTGTAATTCTGTTCAGTAATAAAAGGAACCAAGTGTTGATACTCAGCCATGATCATGTGCGGAATATTCCAAGTGAAATAAGCCTATCCCAATGATTTGATATTTTATTATTGCACTTCTATCTCATTTCTGAAATTTAAAAATTGTCAGGAATTTGGGATGGGGATTGAATGGAGGCAGGTGAGTGTCTTTATGATAGAACTGTTTATTCCTCTCAATTCCGCTTGTGGAGAATTAAATAGAGAATTAACTATACACAGAATGAGTAGAGCTAGAATTAAATAATTCAGAATAAAAAATGTGAATTGTATCCATCTAATATCCAAGATATATTTTTCCAAAGAGTCATTCTTATCTACCAGATATAATAACTGTATGTTCCTTCTACTGTTTTTTTAAACAATGAGATGTACAAAACTGTTGAAAACAAACTTTACAACTTGGGGGAAGGGGATAGTTGTGGAGGTGGGAGGGAAGGGGTGGTAGGGGAGAAACAAAGGAGGACGCAACAATGCTCGATAGGAAATGGACTCATTACCTTTCTCTTTTTTTTTGACTTTTTTTATTGTGAAAATACCATACAGAGGGGTTACAATTACATGGGCAAGATAAGTATTGTTGCCTCCTCCTTTGTTTCCCCTTCCACCCTTCCATACCCCCTGCCCCCGCCTCCAGCCAAAGTTGTAAAGTTCGTTTTTGGACATAATGACTTGTACATCTCATTGTTGCAATGGGTCCACCTGTATCCCTAGTTAAACGATTTGTTTTTTCCCTTCCCCTCCCCAAATTATACTAACATCAAATACAGTGAAAACAGGGGTTATACCATGGGGGAGGGACATACAAAGCAACAAAGAAATCATCTTAGAAATATGTTAGAAACAATCGCAAGAGAGAAAAAAAATTTTGAGTCCTTATCTTGGGGTTCATTGTGTTTAACATCAACTTATCTGACCCTTTCTGCTTGTCTCAGACATATACTAGTTATTGCAAATAAAGGAAACCATGGTACCTATGTTTCTTTGTGCCTGGCTTATTCACTTAATATAGCATTACCTTTCTCGTGTAACTGCAACCTCTCTTTTACAATAAAAAATGTACAAAAAAAGATATGTGACTCTAAACTATCTCAAAAGAATTTTATTTAAGAAATGTAAGAGAATGTCAGACACAGTGGCAGGCAGCAGAGCAGGGAGCCAGAAGTCGGAGATACTACTCTAAGGCCACTGCTGGCAATGTCTGCATGCGATATTATCTGAAAGGCAAACTAAAACCAAAAAGATGGGGAGTATGGATCAATTGATAGAATGCTTAAATCCTAGAACCCAATTTTTTTTTATTGTGAGACTACTGTACAGAGGAGTTACAGTTACATGGGCAAGATAACGAGTACATTTCTTATCAAGCATTGTTGCCTCCTCTTTGTTTCCTCTTCCCATCCCTTCCCATACTCCCTCTTCCCCCACCATCAAAGTTGTAAAGTTCGTTTTCGACATAACGACTTGTACATCTCATTCTTGCAATGGGTCCACCTGTATCCCTAGTTGAATGATTTGTTTTTGCCTTCCAGAACCCAATTTTAATCTCCAGTACCACAAACAAAAACAAAAGAAAGAAAAAAAAAGAGAAAAAGCAGGTTAAGAGAGCGATTGTTCTGACATTGACATTGGTATCACTATATTATGGTAAGCAGACACATAATAAAAGTTTAATGTGTCCTATCATATGGAATAAATATATTCAATAAAACAGAATAAAATAAAATATCTTAAATAGAATAAAATAACTTGTTGATAAAAATTATAGAATCTGAACACATGTGAGAGACCCTCTCATCTGATAATCAGGTCAAGTCTAAGACTTTGATACTGTGTGGTAAAATGGAAAATATAAGATCAATAAAGTGTGTGTGTGTGTGTGTATATGTGTGTGTGTGTGTGTGTGTGCATAATTTTGTCTTATTTGCTGAACATCCCTACTTGGGAAGAAAACATCCTTTATTCTTAGATTATGCCTTTTTTCACTTTGATCTTATAATTTTCTTTCTTTTACAAACTAGTCATCGTCGTATTTGTTTGGTAATGTTCTTCCTCAAAATTACATAAAAGAAAAATCTAATAGACTTAAAAACCATGACTTGGCAAGAAGATACAGATATTCTCTCATAGAATAGGGATAAGGGGAAAAGAAGAAAGCAATACTCACTAAAAAGGTAGCTTTGGAGTGAGAAATAAAGCAGATATTGAATAAGCTAACAGACCAGGGCTAGAGAGAGAAGCAGGAAAACACATGGAGACACAGGAGAAAAAAAACAAACATAAGAGCTGGCAGAAACCATAAAGAAACGCTGAGAACAAAAAGGAAGAAGAGCTGGATCTGGGAATAGTGGGCTGAGGACAGGCACAGAAGCTCTCTCTAGAAAAAGCTCCTATGATAGCAGAGAGCTTGTGTTCTGTAAGAAGCTGTATGGCAGTTGATTTGAGTCTCTCCACGAAGGAACTTCTGGTGTTTGTTCATCAAGAGAGATCCTAACATTTAAGTTATCTCCACTATTTGTACTCCAATAATTTTTATTTCATTATGACATTTCACATTAAGATTAGAATAGCTTCTCCAAAAAAAAAACCATGTTCATTGAGTTGAAAAAGACCTCTTCTGTTTGAGTTCTTTTACAATGAGTGAGAAGCCCAGCCTGCGAAGTTTTCCACATTAATTATTGTTTGCGGGCTTCTCTCCATCACTGCTCCTCAGATGATGGATACTTTTAACATGCAAAACATGTCTGCAGAGCCCTCTGAGGCACATGCTCATTAAATGAACACAATTGTTTGCTGGAAATTCATCTGTTGCTCAAACCCTGGTGAAGAAGAGTTTTTCTCTGGGCAAAAGTCACCTCGCAGGTATTCCCTCCTTGATTCTGGGTCTTGCACCTCCAGTAATTCTGTATCAACTCACAATAGCCACGGCTGTTACCTCTGTGTTTTCTAATCTCTTCATGGGTTGTTCTTAAATTTGTTCTGCTTTGAGAGTCTTTTATTATATTTGTTTGGGAATCTACACATTGTCTCTTGGACTAGAGCTCCTCACTCAGTTTCTATACATGTTCACTGAGTGGTTGGGGCCTTAGGACTGACAGAAGTCCCACAAATACAGTTAAGAAAATGGTGCAGAGAAAGTGTTGGTGACCCTTGCCTGAATTCACCTTGCTAGCTGAACGTGTAGATGTCACACAAATGTAGGAGCCAATCATAAAGTTCAAGCACATCTCTTCTATTCGTTGTATTTCTTCCTGGAGAACTCAGACACAATTGATATTTAGCATTTTATAATTATGTTATTTTTGTATCTTAGAGACGATGAAAATATTGAAGGCCATTAATTTTTCATTCTCCGGACTGATGCCCTATGCATATGCATACTTATCCAACGGACCAATGAAATTTGATAAGCATTTTCTTCTAACTTATAGTGCTCTTCATTTTATTAATCTTCACTGAGGGTTCAAAGACCTGAGGGTCAGCTTAGTTTTTCTAAATCAACAGAAAGTCATTTATATGTTAATTTAAAATTCAGACTTCATCTCTATCTTGAGTGAATCAAAGGCTAAATGTAAAAGCTAGGGGGGAAATGACAAGGATTGCTCTGGGAACGGAAATTGAAATACTTAGAAAAGCAAGCAGCCTCCTCTAGGCATGTGCTAATGCACAACTCTCACTGTCACTAGCACATGCTGAGGGATGGCATGCTGACATTTTATCTATGACGAAGACCACAGCATTGAGGTTTGTTTTGTTTCTTTGGTTTTGTTTTGCAATTGCATTGCAGATATTTTGAACTGTAATCTGTATTTAAGAAGGATTCAGTTATAGCTCTACTGACTAGATCTGTATGTATTTGATTCATATACATCATACCAACTTAGATATTTTCGGCTATTTCATAGTTCTAATGTTAATATGAATATACAAAAGCCAGTTGTTTGAAGCCCAAGCTTTTTTTTTTTGTAAATATACTATACAGAGGGTTACAGTTACATGAGTAAGGTAATGAGTACACTTCCTATTGAGCATTGTTACCCCCTCCATTGTTTTCCCCCTACCATCCCTTCCCTCCCTACCTTCCCCGAGGTTCTTTTTTTTTTTGATTGTGATTAAGTGATTTCATTATTTCCCGAATTTCACAGTATTGTGGAATAATGATGTTCATATAAAGTCACAAGTTCATTCTAACTTTCCTGGAGCAAATTGTTTATCACAGTCTATAACATATAACGGTATACACATGTTATATACCATACATGTGATCAGCAGCATGGGGATATTTAGTAGTGGTTCGACCAGATGAGTGGGAGTTCTTTGTTTCTTAAGTCCTGCTAATTTTATCATATCACCTAACATTTTGGATTTAGCATCCACTTATCAGGGAGACCATGTACCATTTGTCTCTTTGCTCTTGGCTTACCTCGCCCTCACTCAACATGATTCCTTCTAGCTCCATCCATTTCCCTACAAATGCCACTATTTTGTCATTTCTAATGGCTGCATAATATTCCATTGTGTATAGATACCACAATCTTTGGATCCATTCATCTGTGGTGGGGCATCTGGGTTGTTTCCATATCCTAGCTATTGTGACCAGTGCTGCAATAAACATGGAGGTGCACATGTCCTTGTATATTGGTTCCTGTTGTTCAGGGTAGATGCCTAGAAGTGGTATGACTGGGTTGTAAGGGAGGTCAATCTTTAGCTTTCTAAGGACCCTCCAGACTGCTTTCCAAAGTGGTTGTATAAGTGTACATTCCCACCAGCAATGTAATAGGGTTCCTCTTTCTCCACATCCCCTCCAGCATTTGTCGTTGGAAGCCCAAGCTTTTTGAGAAACTTAGAACATGAGATAGCAAACACTGTATAGAATTCCATGTTTCATTTCTGTCCACAATTAATTTTCTAGAAACTATACCCATCATTTAATTTAATGCATTCCTCATGCATTTTGGTGTCTTTTCTCTTTTTCTGAATGCATGTTAGGAATTCTCATTATCTTATCACTTTGAAACATCTCAATACACCTAATACCTTCTTTGCTGTATGTTCATTAATATGTCTTTCCTACCCTATGAAATTGTGATGATCACCAAAAGACATAGATGTTCACTTCTTAAGACTATTCACATACAGTACATGTGTATGAATTGCTTATATATTTGTCTTATGACCTTAAAAAAGGTATTTTTTGATAAATGTTTATACAATACTGAGGGTAACAAAATCAAATACAATGACAATGGGGAATAAAGCATAGGAGAAAAAATACAAAATAAACTGGGTATTGCATATTTATCTGAATTAGAGAAGGGAAGGGGAACAACAAAATGGTGAGACAAAGGATGAAGAGGGATACTATGCAACAGCGATACTCACAAGACAAAATGTTGGAAATGATCTGTACAGCTGGGGGCGGGGAATTGGAGGGAGGGAAGAGGGAGAAAAATGAGGGAGGAGGGTAGCAAGTTTGACAAGAAATGTACTCACTACCTTACTTATGTAACTGTAATCCCTCTGTATATCACTTTGACAACAAAGTTAAAAAATAAAATTTAAAAAGTATTTTTTATAAAAAAAGTAGTTTTCAAGAACAGAGATACATATTTAAGAGAAAAAGTATATTTTGGAAATTAATGTGTGTTTTAAACCCTTCCTTTTGGGGTGATGGAGAAGAGTCTGAACATATGCAGGATCTCATTGTACTTTGTGTGCTACAGAGTTCACTTTCCATAAAAGCTAGAGGTGAGCATGAGAGCCTGTTATGGAACAATCCAATCAAGCCTTTCTCTCTCTCTCTCTCTCTCTCTCTCTCTCGTTCTTTCTTTTACACTGAATCCATCTGTAGCTTCAGTGACTGTGTGGTGATATTGATAAGGAGTCCAGTGGCCAGACACAGGCTTTTGAGCAAGAATAAAATAGGAAGCTTCTATCTAGATCAAGGGTGTCAGGGAAATGTGCTGATCTCTTTATTGTCTGTAGCACTGTCAGGGCAAGGCAGTAGACAGCACATGGCCTTGATGGACAACAGTGTGACATGTATGTTGCAGTAGTTCTCAAAGACACATGGCAATATTTTATAAAAGCAAATACTTATCATTAAATGAAAAAGTGAGCAGATAAAAAAAATGACAGGCCATTTTAATGATTAAATCACACTGAAAGCAATGTCAAATTAGTGAACAAGCTTTTTATGGTATATTTCCTAAGCCTATGAGCTTGCATGAGAAGTTAATCACTAAAGTTTCTATTTACTCATGTATCAAATATGATTACTAATATTCTACTGGCAAATTATTGTTGGTTTATTAGTAAATAAAGCATATATATATAACATGTTGGATAACCTCTAAACATGGGCCATGTATTTATTACCATTCAAAAATATTTATAAGATCAATATTGTGTCCCAGAAATACATATACATGCATTGTGCTCATGTATGTAATTGAGCTGAGAGGAAATTTGCATTCTTCTGGCAAACTGCAGCCAGTATCCTATCCTTATGAGGAAAAGTAGGAAAAGTAGGATAAAAGAACACAATGATAATAAGCCAAGCACGGTGGAAAGGCAAATTTTAAGTTACACAAGTGCAGAAAGTTTAAAGGGATGATACTTCATAAAGAAGGAGGAATTTATAAAGAACTTTAAACAAAAATGACTATCTTTGAAGTCCCTTGAGCTTTTCTGTAATTTTATTTATTTATTTATTTGGGTCCGGTCATGGGCACTGAACTCTGGGCCTGGGCACTGTCCCTCAGCTCTTCAGCTCAAGGCTAACGCTCTACCACTTGAGCCACAGTACCACTTCTGGCTTTTTTTTCTTTTTTGCTTATGTAGTGCTGAGGAATTGAACTCAGGGCCTCATGCATGCAAGGCAAGCGCTCTACCACTGAGCCACCTTCCCAGCCCCTGTAATTTATTTTTACTATGGTAAGTTCCAGTTTGTATTAAAACAATCTATGTAGAATACTAAAAAATACATGTGCTGAAAGCCCTCCTTTTGGAAAACAAGGAATGAGATGGATCAATTTTTGTGTGAATTGTTATATTCTATTGGTAGGTATAGAACTTCTAGTAGCCTTAATTTGCATTTTATGGTTATTATGAATATTTCAACTTTTTTTTCAGTTTTATTTAGCTAACAGGGAAACATCTCTTAGCACCCCAGACCTTCGGCTTTCATTCAGTCATTGCTGTGCTGCAGGAGTTTTATTGCCTTTTCTTTTCTTTCATTTATTATTTATGTATTTATGGTCGGTCATGGGGCTTGAACTCCGGGCTTGGGCGCTGTCCCTGCACTCTTCAGCTCAAGGCGAGCACTCTACCGCCTGAGCCACAGCGCCACTTCTGGTTTTCTAGTGGGTTTTAATTGGAAATAAGAGTCTCACAGACTTTCCTGCCCGGGCTGGCTTTGAACCACGATCCTCAGATCTCAGCCTCCTGAGTAGCTAGAATTATAGACCTGAGCCACCAGCGCCTGGCCAGCCCTTTCTTTTAAATGAGAATTTATATGAGTTATAATTCACTGAGCTTCCTGACTCAGTATCTCCATTGGTAATTATCATTTTAATGATAATTCTCAATTAAGACAAATATTTACCTTTTCTAAGTATGAAAATAATGTAAATGGCATAGTATGATAATATCCTGAAAGCAATATTGCATGTTAAATAAAACTTGCAACAATATGATCACCCAGAGACAAATACTGGTAACAATTTAGAGCACAGGACTACAATCTTTGTAATGGTTTTGTTCTAAGTATATATGAATACTTAAAATAGAAATTATTTGTAATATATACAAATGTATTCAGCCTTTGTTAATATGCCATTAATACTTCTCTTGTTACTATTCCTGAGAACTAGTACTTTTGATGTCTGCATAAAGTATAAAGAAGTTTATAAAAACAGTTTACTGGGGCTGAAAAGGTGGCTCAGTGGTAGGTGCTTGCAGCATGAGGCCTGGGTTCGATTCCTCAGCACCACATAAGCTGAAAAAGCCAGAAGTGGCGCTATGGCTCAAGAGGTAGAGCGCTAGCCTTGAGCTGAAGAGCTGAGGGACAGCGTTCAGGCCAAGAGTTTAGGCCCCATGACTGCCAACCCCCTCCCACAAAAAAAACCAACAAGAAACCTAGTTTATTTAAAAATGTACCTATTACTAAATATTTATGTAGTTACATGTTTTTACTTTTTAAAATAATGCTACCATAAATATTCATGAGTATAACTACTGTGTTTCTTCACAACTAATTTACAAAGTTTTATTTGCTATATTAAAAAACACTGGCATGTCAACCTACAGAAATAACATACGAGGGCTGGGAAGGTGGCTCAGTGGTAGAGTGCTTGCCTTGCATGCATGAGGCCCTGGGTTCCATTCCTCCACACCACATAAGCAGAAAAAAAAAAGCCGGAAGTGGCGCTGTGGCTCAAGTGGTGGAGTGCTAGCTCTGAGCTGAAGAGCTGAGGGACAGCGCCCAGGCCCAGAATTCAGGTCCCATGACTGGACCCCCCCAAAAAAAAACTCACTCAGGATAATCTTCAAAATGTACCTTATTGCTCAAAAGCAAATCATTTGTATTCAAAGAAAGATCTGCACAAGAGTGCATATATAGGAGAAAAAAATTCATAAAAATGGATAAGAAGAAGTCATAAAATAGTATGTTGGATTGAAATGTGGTGAAATCCTGTTTAGATCTGAAAGAAATAGTATAAATTATAAAAGGAAAATAAGAGTACGATCTGATAAGACTTAAAACATCAGATCTTATAGGTTAAATAGACTTTTTTTTTTTAAAAAAAGATTCACCTGACTTAAATATTGTTTTAAGATTGAAGGATGGACTCAAATAATATAGAATGGCTAAGTATATCTTTTCTTGCAATTTTTCAATTGGACTTTCTAAAGCATAGGTCTATTTTATAGTAACATATAATTAAAGTATAATTTAAATTTCATGCATAGTAAAAAAAACCTTTTTGATGTAAATTTATTTATATTAGGTGATGTTTTGGTAGAGGAATACAGTATCTTCCTGAGGTATCAGATAGCTTTCCGAAAAGCTTCTGTTCCACCTTGACTGAGCTCATACCTGTGTGGAAATACCAGTGCTCACCCCAAGAACATTCAGAATCTAAGACCACAGACCAGAGTTCTCATCTTTTTCTGAAGCCCCAGATGGAGTTTCTAACAACCTATTAGAAAACCATATCTTGGCATCAGCCTATCTATTAATCTGTCTGATGCTTATCAGATTGTTTATTTCTCCAAGTTGCTTCTCCTCGACTAATCTCTGTTTAAGGATTATCCATTTCTATTCTACGTAGAATAAGGGGCATCTTTCTGTACCCTCTCTTGTCTGATTTCCCCTGAATCTTTGTGATTTTGTTTTACAAGTCTCTCATTTTCCTCTTCTCCATAGGATGTCCTTTCTTTAGTGAAGCATCTTATCACTGTTGGCCTCATTCTTTCAAGAACTTGCTCATTTGCCTTTTTATCTCTTCTTCCACCTTCAAACTGTAATCAGATAGTAGAAAAGAAATCTGCAAAGCGCTTACTCTGCGTATGTTCGGTACATATACAGAGCTTCTTACTCTAGCTGGAAGCTATTTTAAAGGAAGATGCTCCCTTTTCTCTTCTGTCATGACTGATATTTGCTATGGTTTAAGGAGAATAAGTGAGTTTAAACCATGGGGTCAGGTCGACCCTTATCTTTGTTATTGAATTTATATTCTTGTCTCTATTGTAGCATTTTAATTTCTTTTGAAGTCTGTAAAGACACAAAAGGGAAGAGAAGCAAAAAATCATACAAAAGAAAATACATCCTTTCATCTCTCTTGTTATATCCTCTTTGCTTTATCCCTTTAGCGAATGCTTCCAAAATTTTATCCTGGAAACCATACCATACTTTATTAGTGGACAAGGCAAAGTCAAGGGATGAAATCAGGCAAACAGTAACTGGAATGCATTCAGAACTGTGGGACACCATTCAGAAGTCATATGGAGAAGCACTTAGAGAAAAATAAGTTAACAATAGTATGAGTAACTGCTAAGTATTTGTTGTCTGCTGAGCACCAGGCTATTTTGCACAAAACGTGCTAATTAATCCACACTAAATTTCTATGTGTTGATAAAGAAAAGTAAACTTTAGACATATACAAATGCCACTGAACCATGAATCTATTATAAATTTTACTTATTTTTTATTATCATTAAATGGTTGTGCAAAGGCAGTCCAACTCAACATGTTAATTTACTACTATAATGTATCTTTTCCACGGCCACCTTTTCCATGATTCTCTACCCATTTCTCCCAACTGTACCCAACCCTTGAAATGACCTGGTTCTGTTTTCCCATATCTGTCCTATCCATTTAAGTAATTTACTTAAGCACATTTACAAAAGGTATTTGCATACTTCTATTCATTAGATTCTGGGGCTTGATAAAAAGTTATGGTCCCATTGTTATGGGAAATAGTCTAAATTTACAATTAATTTCAAGTGAGTATATTTAAGAATAAGAATGTTATAAAGGCAGATCTGAACAAAATCAATGAATATTCTATAGTTTCAACCTTGACTTTGTCCTGGTCGGTCCACACTGGCTAATATTTACGCATCTGTTTGCTCTCAGTGCAGACTTCTTTTCATATACCTATCTCTAACTTCTTTTCATAGTTTCTTCCTCAAGTATATCTTCTCTACATCTTGTTTCCCTACTAATATTAGCTGCAACAGTTAACTAGTTAGGTAGACTAACCTTACTCTTTGTGTGTTAACAAGAAAGAAACAATAGTTTACAAGGCATTTTTTCCAGATAAATGGGCATTTCACTTAACCCCTGATGTGAGAAAGTATTAAAACATTTCCATGGACTGAGGAAGGCTTATATAAGGACAGTATGGAGGAATAGTTGAAAAAAAAACAATTAGCTATATTCAGAAATATGCAGTTGTGAACTTGTACATTTAGAGAATATTCTGTTCCTATTTCAGTAAGTATGGCACCTCCCAAGGTCCAGCCAGTTTTAGGTGCTGGGTACAATGGTGAATATAATATGCCTCTCAGAAGATACAATGAAAGATTTTAGGAGCTCTCTCTCTCTCTCTCTCTCTCTTTCTTTCTTTCTCTCTCTCTCTTTCGTGTGGTGCATGCGTGCGTGCGTGCGTGCATGTGTGTGTGTGTGTGTGTGTATTGGAGAGTAGAGAATTCACAAAATAAATGGAATAGCTACTACACAGGGTGTCTCTGAAAGTACAAGGGAGATGGCATTGATAGTTATGTCAGGACAGAAAGAATAAGTAAGCAGCAATCAGTCCCTCCTTGTTTCACTGCAGTTCTTTTTGCCTTGTGAGGATTCTGGGGTAAAAGATGATGGTGATCTGGCATCTGGGTCATCCTGACACGAGCACTTTGCAAAGGGACAGACAGCTAATGAGATTAGTCTTGCTCAATTCAAGGTAGATAATAGCAGCAGAATGGAGTGTGAAGAAGAAAAGCCCACAGGTGACCTGAAACCTGAGTAATGAGCAGAATAGACTTTATTTTAATCTATAGGAAGAGAGAAGATGAAGGGCAGCAAGGAAATGGTTTGTCTTCATGGATTATGAAGTCCTGTGTGGCTGGAATGTAATGAAGATGGAAAATGGAATGGGGAAAAAAGGTTTTGGGTTAAGCCTCTGCCTATCCTTGTTAGAAGTTATTGCATAAACCAGGAATGTTTTCAAAGAGTTCTAATGACTGACTATGCTAAACCCAGTTGTAACCAGATTCACTGAGATCTAGTTAGCCAAGTTTTAATGCAAATGACTAAATTGTTGTAGATCATTTGGCCAGCTGGTGGCAGTATAGGACAAGGCAGAGTATTTTCATGCCTCTCTGAACTGACATTGACATTTTCAGGAAATCTGGTATACATACTTCCAAAATCTTCTGCTATTTGCTAATTGTTTTCATGGAATACATCCATGCATTTTTTTGCTTTGTGGGAACATTGAGAGAGTCCATTAAAAAACCCACAAAACCCACTCTAATGGACCAAATGTTTAATTCAATCAAAAGTGATAGAAATATTTTTCAAAATGCTCATCACACTCCCATAAAAGAAAGTCCTTTTGCTTTATAATAAGATCACAAACAAGGTGTGTACATTTAAAAATCAATTACAGACTAAGAGCTGACTCAGTTCTTTGGGTTGTTGTTTAGTCAGCCTAATAGCAAATTTGAGCCTGTCTGGCAATCCAGAATTCTAATACCTTATAAGAAACTGAATGCCAGACTTTCCTTAAATGTTAGTAACTAAACACATTTACTGGTAGTGATATGAATTCGCTTGGGAATCAGAACCACCCAAAGCCTCTTGATAGAAAGTGCAGACAGGTCAGTTGTCATCAAGAAACTCCAGGGACAGCCAGGTAGACAGGTGGCTCTTTTGGCAGGAACAGGAAAGAGAAACATTTGGCATCAAGCAATAGATAAAGTTCCAGGAGATTTGTCTATGTCTGAGGGAAGTGGGCCATAGAGAAAGTTCTTAGTTATAGGTACAGGGGCTTTGTCTTTAGAGCTGGAAAATAACATTAAAAAATAATGTCTCTGTAAATAGTATACATTGGGGTGGGGATGGTTGAAGCACTGACAAATTCCATCTCATTGTCTGTGGAAGAGGCTCAGGACTACCGATATGAAGTTGGACATGGCTTCTGAACAGATGGATGGAGGCTAGGACCAGACAAAAGCTGACAGACCATTAGTCCTTAGCACTAATAATTCCTGCTTAAATGGCCTTGGGCTTTATGCTGGCACATTAACCTCCAAAACTATGAGGACTCCCTTTTGTAACACAATAATCAGAATTCATTCTCTTGTCTAGTACCTCACATTGAAAACACCCAAGCAGAGGCTCAAGGAGGACATGTGGCATGTAATGGAAGAGGGAAGATTGGGTTCAGAAAATAAAATTCCCAACCTGTTAGAGATGATCAGACTGAGAACCATAAAATCCAATTGTTAGTCATTTAGATTATCACCATTTAACTCGATTAAAAGGATACTAAAATGCTTTTCTGTAATATACCTGTTTATACACAGAAATCTCTGTGGAAACCTAGCAAAATGTTAACATACACAAAAGAGGCATTGATGAAATTCATTTAGCCTCATTCCTAGGTTTTCCTTCGGCCTGTCCTTTCAATCGGCAGTGTGTAGGTGCTGTGTTAAATGTTGTTATTAGCACAAAATTCCCCTTCACACTTAGCTAGAAACAATACCCTAGCTTTCCAGAAACTCTGGAGTTAATCTTATCTTTCATTTACTGCCTAAGACTTTTGTCATCATGATGATAGTACTTATTATTAGCTGCAGAAATAATCAAAGTACTTAACAATGCAAAGGTTCTTTGGAAAGGAAGAGAAGACAAATACAGTGTGTCTCAAAGGAGTTGTAAGATACAAAATTTGTTTTAACTTTTACAAATTGAGATGTATGCATGATCACTCTCAGGGAAGAAGTAATGCCAGTTGGACAAGTTCATCTTTAGTGTGATCTTAAAGACATACAGAAGACATACAGAGAGGGAGGAAGAGAGGGAGAAGGAGAGGGAGAGAGGGGGAGAGAGAGAGAGAGTCTTTGAGAGTCTAAGCTGTGATGAGTAGTTGCTACAAATGACACAGAAGTTTTAGAGAAAATTCATTCCATTTGGTAAGCACTCATTTATTAAAGTTATATGTGCTTTCTTCTAGGAAGATCAAATTAGTGTTCAGAGAACTATCACAAAGTTACTATAATTCCTCTCATGCCATAAGGAGGAGAATGACTAAATATGAGAAGATACAATGAATTCTGAAAGGGCAAGGCAAATGTGGAAAAACACAGACAAGAGAAAAACAGGGAACAGCATCTTTTGTTCAGTTATTGAATCATGGCATTGCAATTGAAAGCTGTTTACTTTTTAACTGGCCTGATGAATACCCAGCAAGAATTTCTAAATATAGAAAAGCAACAACAGAAAAGACAAGAAGAAGTAGTGAGTTTGTGTCACGGATTCCCCTCAACGCTAGCCTATGTGAATCAATTACAATAATCAATCTGCCCCCTCAAAGACAAACTCGAAGGTATGCTTACATAAATAAGCTAAATTGAATGAAGCAAAATTAAGAGATTTTATGACCATTCCATAGAGTTGGAATTTCTCAAGTTGCTATCTCCATCTCCTGTCAACCTCTTCCTCTGCCATTTAAAATATGACCAATATGAATGTTTGTGAAAATTTAATTTACTTAGCATCTGGCACCACAATTAACTGGCAAAGGCTTCAAACAGTGGTTTCTCACCATTTTCCCTCAAGGCCATTAGGAAACCCAAAGACTTTCAAGTTGACCTGAATTTTATATATTAAAATAAATGCATATGTTTTCAATTGGAGACTAATGGGCATTGAATTTGCTGCTTATCTCGAGAGAATGCATCACTGTCTGTAGTCATGTAACAGCTGCCCCTCTCAGAGAAGACCTGCCCTTTACAGTCTGCCCTTTACAGTTGTCCCATCAGCTCGTGTTGTCTTCCCAACACTGACGTAAGATGTCAGCTGTGGTATTTCTTTGAACGTGTAATGCTTTTTCTTGACATCTAGTTTGCTCTAGCTATTCATATTTGCTAGTTCATGGTAAGTAAATGGAATTTCATCTTCTATTTTTGAAACATGTCTTTATCAAGATGATCGATACCTTCAGGGCATGAGTGAAAGAAAAAAATAGTTCATTCTATAGAGAGTAAACAAACAAAAAAAGAAGTAGTTTTGTTCTAAGAGGAAAAATGGAGATACAAAAAGGAAGCAGGCAGGAAATGGGGGAGAAAATTCTCAAGGATTTTTGTTAGGCTTTTAACACAGTATGGGGTGGTCTAGTTTAAATCTCTGATTTTAGAGATACCAAAAGTTATTTGAACAGAAGCATTGTCGAATCAGTAATGTCTAGTTTATGTTGGTTTATGGGAAGTCAGCATAGTTCCCAGAGTTCTGTTTATGGAAGCACAAAGCTTTCTGTTTGTGGAAGCACAAAGCTTTAAACCAGAGGAAACAGGGATGTTAGTTCCCTAGAAATTCAAAGAAATTATAAGGAGGCCTTTTATCTTCCAGAAGACTTAGAAGGGCATTTCATGGAGGTCATATTTTGTCACAAAACTATAGACCTCTATTGTCATATTTTTACATTGTAATTCCCTTTGGATTATAAATACATTTGCATAACTTTAGAGTTTTGTGCACTCTTGAAGTGGCTGTCACTGCAATTGGGATTCATTATAAATATTCATTAAAAACATGCCATGTTATATGACCTGTACTTGTGTCTTTAAAAGTAGAATGCAAAGGTGCATAAATGTAATGGTAAGGTAGATTTAGGAGAAAACTCCAACAGTATAATTCCTTCCAAAGGTAAAAATCATAGTTCAACAAAATGAACACTAGGAAACTGGTACTTGAAAAAGTTGAGATAGTGTCAAGCGGATGGGGGTAGACAAATGAACAGAAAAAATGGAGGGAATGCAGTAAACATTTCAGTGTATATTTTACAAAATTAAGAAATGTGAGGGAAGGAGTGGGCTGGGGAAGATGGGTAAGAATATGAAGAAGAGGTGACATTGCTCGAAATGCATTGTATTCATAAGCTGTTTGGCTGGCAACTCCTTTGTACAACTACGTAAAGATAATATAAATATTTTTTAAGTGAAAGAGGAAAATGTGAATCCAATGTATCTGGAATTCAGAAAAGCTTCTGACAGGACTATGTGATGCCAAGTAATAGATTGGAAATTGCATTTGGAAGGTAATCATCTGGCAACCTCTTGAAAGAGCTTAATACACAAGCAACTGTTTTGCAGGTGTTCGCTTATTAACTTTTGACCCAAAGTTATCCAAAGATAAATACCCATACTATTTTGAGATTTTTTTTGATCAACTGAAATCTGTGGAATAGACATTTTGACTGGTGTATTTGATAAAGAAATAAGAATAATTCTTTTTAGTATGTTTTTATGATGTTTAAGTCAGACATAGGAGTTGCCATTCTAAAAAATAGTTGATGAATATAATATCACCCAAGAATAATTCTAATCAAACATGCAGGTGATTTGGTGTTAGATTTGCATGTGAAATATATGACAGGCAACCCACACTCTGGTATCTTCATGGGCTTAAGTTCAAATAAGACAAGAGGTTCTCTAGGTAGAGAAAACATTCCCTGAAGTTTCCTGCATTGTGAGCATCCTGAATAATAGCATGCTAAGATGTCTGGCAGAAAAAGAAGTTCACCATGACTGAATAGGCTTATACAACTGCTAAAATAACTGGGGAGGTCTTTGAATGCCTCAAGAAAAACACAACATCTGTAAGAGGTATGCAAAATTGATTTTGTTGCACATGTCAGCTCTGATTAGCGATGGGTTCTGTCTAGAATGCAGTGCTGAGGGTGAACCTGCGCTGTATCCAAATGTGGCAGGAAAGTATTTGCATGGAGGATAGACGCCTGTGAGGACTACAGCAGAGAATGGGGCCATTTGTGTAGATGAGCTGTCCTTGGTGGAGAAGGGACACTCTCAACTGATTACAGTGCATTTGGAAACTTTATTTTTTGTGTGATAAGGTCCATTAAAATAATTTGAGTACTGTTCTTAGCTGGAAGTAAGTGGAAGAAAAAAATGAGACCTTGGAATTGTAGATGTGACTTTGATGACTCACCTACTTTTGGGTGTCTTACATATTGATTACATTTGATACTTTTCACTTTTTATCAGGTTCCTGACTATATATTGATTCTCCTTTTGTGACACATTTTTGTCTTCTAAGGTACTTTGCCTTTACCTCAAACAACCTTCTATTCTTGCATTGTGTGGGAGAATTCTATCTTTGTTTAAAGGTAGTAGTTCTCAGTTAGGGGTAGGGGTGATTTTGATTTCCAGGGAATTTTTGCAATGGGCAGAGATATTTTTGGTCATCACAACTGAGTGGTTGCTATTGGCAACTAGGCGCTGCAGGTCAGAAAATGAGTTACGTGTCCTGAGACCCAAAGAGGTTCTCACAACAAAGAGTGATCTGTTTCCCAATGTACATTAAGTGCTGAGGTCCACAAAACATGTTCCACACTACTGATTCTGCTTTCTCATCCAGGTGTAGGCTGCTCCTAGGAGGCCAGAACTCAACATTCTTTGGGTTTGGTCCACCAGGGGAGCTGATAGTTGATTTTAATAACAGGACAAATCACACCATGCAAGTAGCACCCAGGTCTTCAAAGAGGAAGGAGGAAGACATAAACTGTGCACCTGCTGATTTGCAGTGTGACAACACTAAGAAACAATGTATTTATGTCCAATAGGTGGAAGCCAGGCCTTATTAATTTCTCACAGATATTCAGAATGAGGGAGAAAGAAGATTGATCTGGTGAAAATAATAGCTTGAGAATGCTCTGCTGACCTTAAGAAGAAAAGAATCACTCTAGTGAAATGTTTAAATCCATTATAAATCAGAATAAATCTATGACTGCAAGGCCAAAAAATTACCACCATGGCTTGAAAAATTACCACCATGGTCTCCTGTCTTACTGTGTGGCCGATATATTAACAAGGGAGTATGACTGATAAATTCATTTATGTTCTAGCTTATTATGTCTGTATACATTAAACATGCAAATGTCTTGGTTAGACATTTTAGTTAAAAGATAAATTGTACTCTTAATAAGAGCATACAACTACTTCATAATAATTTGTACATTATTATTTAATTAAACTTCCATGAAAAGCCTTTTGACTTTCAAAATGATAAATGAACTATGTCTTGCCATATGCTCTTCATGTGATTCACCTTTCCATGTTAAGGAGAAGTTCTTTAGACATCTTTGAATAAAGATTCTTGGATTGCATTCCTTGGAAGCAGAGCTTGAACAGACATTTGGCAAATGAGACTTCCTGAAGACTCCCTTTTCAGCAAGTCTGTTAGGAAGGAAAGAACACAAGCAGAGGGAAAGATGACCCCTTGGAAGTGTTGTCTCAGGTGAAATAGAAACTTGGCTTGGTATGTTATGGAAGTCTTTTCTACTTGAGGCAAGAGGCTTGGCTTTTGTAACTTGTACCACCCTGACATAAGCTCTTTTAGAAGGAACAGTGAGGTGCTGTGCCCCTGTAGAGGCTGCTTGGTCTGCCTTATGTCTCCACAGTGAGCCATTCTGTTTCATTAGCATCCAACAGTCTCAGGAACACTTAGGTTATGGATGGACTACTCAAAGGAAGAGCTCTAACAAAACAAATTATTTTTGGAGCATTCTCAAACCTCATTTTGTGGCTATACGTGAGACTTCCATATCAACAAAGGGTTACTTATTGAACACTGGTCTCCAGTGGTCAGCTGTTTAATACATACTCAAGGCAACACATGCTAAAATTGACTAAGCTTTTAGAAGGAGCAGTTCTGGGTTCTTTATTCTTTATTTCTTATACCTTAGAGGAAAGTATTTGAAAATGATGTTAGGATGAGATGAATGAAATTGTGGAAGAGAAGGTTTACTTCTTGGAGGCAATATTCCCAAGAAAACACAGGGGAAAAAAAGAAGTAGTAAAGACAGATGAACTCTGGAACAGAACGAACAGGATGGAATAGTATTGTCCCCTGAATGTTTATTCACTTGGAGTTCTTCAAGTGGTTCAAACCCACCCATATTTGAACAGTTTTTTTCCCAGAGGCAGAAACATGCCCTTATAGCACAGCATCTTTGGAGTTTACAAAAGCTGACCTCTGAAGATTTGTAAGCTGATTTATTTGGCAGTCACTGAAGCTGGCTCAGATGGATGTCTGCATTGTGCATATGTCTTTTCACCCTGCCAGTTTCAATCACCTGCTTTTTGAAATTCACAACATGTCTCTATAGTGCCAAAACAGAGAAACAAAAGTTTTTGTGAAGAATTTGCTTTCAGCTTGAACTTGTGCAACAAACCTCCTGGATCTAGATTTTAAGTGTGGAAACTCAAGTGATAGTTGGGATGCATTTTTTCTGAACACAACAGATAGATTATTGTACTTGGGAACTGATGGTACTCGAGCCATGTTTTAGATAATATTATTAATATGTTTTTAAGTCATGTCACAGTTTAATGTCTTCAGAATCCTTTCAAACAATACATGTGTGTATACAATTTGATCCTCATAGAAATCCTGGAAATGTGCACACATGAAAGCATTTTCATGTATCTTTTACAATTATGCAATAACTTTAAGACTTTCAAATACAGAACCCATAGCTAACAAGGAAGTAAAATGCCAAAACTTTGTCTTGCATTAAGGGTTGTTGATTTAATTATGTGTACTAGGATGGTGAAGACATACTGTATTCATATCTTGCCTTCATATAACACATAGTCTTCCCTCTCTGCATAGCATTTTTCTACTTTGACATTGTTTTCAATACTCTTTCAGTACTTTTTTTAAAGCACACAATCTTGCATATAATCTTTGATTCCTTCCTGCACCATAAATGACACTTAAATTCTTTGAAGAGTGGTAGCTCTCAAGATAAATCTTTAAATTACCTGGTCATTCTACCTACTTTTAGAACAATCCTTCGTAAGTCACAAAACCACATCATCTTTAGCACTTTATTTCTTCAAGGCTATATTTTATTACCAGATCTACCTACCATCCTTAGGTTTCTTTATAGCTAAGGTTACCATTCATTTCTTTCTTTCTTTCTTTTTTTTTTTTTGTCGGTCGTGGGTCTTGAACTCTGGGCCTGGGAGCTGTCCCTTAGCTCTTCAGCTCAAGGCTAGTGCTCTACCACTTGAGCTACAGCGCCACTTCCGGTTTTCTGGTGGTTTATTGGAGATTCACAGACTTTCCTGCCCGGGCTGGCTTTGAACCACGATCCTCAGATTTCTGCTTCCTGAGTAGCTAGAATTACAGGTGTGAGACACAGATGCCTGGCAACCATTCATTTCTTACCCACAGCCAATATAACTTCTTCATACATTGATTCAAAACCAGCTATTGACTTCCATTGTCAGAGGAAAAGCAGTTTCATGTTTTGGAGAAGAGTTGGGAGATTTCTGTGTGGAGTCAGAAGTAAGTTAAATGATCAAATCCAGTCAATTAGAGAGTGAACGAAAAAGTAAATGGAATAGCTCAAGAAAATAGTAATAAATGTGATTGTAGCACATACCATATACTATCTAGATACTTCACATAGGTTGATGTATCCCAATTCTTAGAATTATATTTCCATGTTTTCAAGAAGGTAAATAAACCACCTGAGGCTATATTGCTATGAAGTAAGTAAGCTGGTATTGAACACGAGTGGTCTGTCTACATGTCAGATACTCTATATAACTTTGTTTTTGTTTTTGTTTTTGGTCCGGTCGTGGGGCCTGAGCTCTGGGCCTGGGCGCTGTCCCTCAGCTCTTCAGTTCAAGGCTAGCGCTCTACCACTTGAGCCACAGCGCCACTTCCGTCTTTTTTCTTCTTGTTTATGTGGTGCTGAGGAATTGAACCCAGGGCCTCATGCATGCAAGGCAAGAGCGCTACCACTGAGCCACCTTCCCAGCCCTATAACTTTGTTTTAACTTTATTTCCAGATCCCATCAAACCAACTTGTTGTTTGGTTATTGTATTAGGAGTTTGGTGAAAATATATGGTATTATGATGAATCTCCCTTAAGGTGGCCTATTTTGAATATATTTTCATTTGTGTTATCCAAAGTAGACTTGGCAATGTTTTTCTGTTTTCACTTAACTATTTTTATTAGCTTTAAGTAGTTATACAAAGGAGTAGCCATTTAACAAAGCAGTTTATGAACAATACTTCTTGATCAATATCACCCCTGTCAGAATTCTCACCCATCCCTACTCGCCTCTTCCGTCACTCTTCCTAAATGTTTCAAATATACATTGGATTTTTGTCCACATTTTACCTCTCCTCTCCTCTTCCTTTCTCTACCCCCTTTCCTTGACCACACCTCTTTCAAGTACCCACTTCCCAATGTTTTATTTTGCTGAACTTTGATTTTGGTTTTCTAAGGAGTTATATTATTTGATGTCTCCCATATTTCTACTGTAATTGATGACTCATTTGTAGAGAGTGAGCCAATGAATGAAAATGGTAGGTACCACAGTGACTCCTAATCTCTGACCAAGTATCTATCTATCTATCTACCATTTTCACCAAATTTATCTGTTGAAATTATACAAATAGTTCATTATTGCCTCAATTTCTAGTAACTATTTGTGCTTATTTTGAATTCTATCCTGATCAGGATAGAAATCTTTTTCTTCTCTTTGCTCTTAGTTCACTTCTTATTCCTGTCAAAACCTTGAGATAATCCACTTTTGAAACATTAAATTCAAGTTCTAGATTTATATGCTACTGGTTTGAACTATATGAAATGATCAACATTCAAGTATTTTGGGGTTACTAAAACAACAGCTTCACCTGTATTGGTTTAATATATGAAAAAGAAGGTAATTTAACTACAGGGTGTACTAATGAACTTTATTCCTGGAATAGCTGACTAATGGTTAGGGCCGAGGACATTTTGATGAAGTTAAGTATTTCTTAGATATAATGAAACTTTCATATTTCGGCCTAGCTTTCTTCCAGTAGTTCCCTGGGAAAATAAAATGTTTAGAAGAATAAATTTACTATTCAGTCTATATTTTCTACTTCTGAAATTGTGTCCATTTCAAACAAGCCTGTAAACAAAACTTATTCAGTGTTTCTGCGTGTAGATAACCAAATTAGTTACTTTAATTTAATAGTATAAAATAAAACGAGTTTTATACTAACAAAAGTATATCCTTTTGTGGCTAGTATTTTCTGGATATCCAATAACGAGGTCAGAATATAGTAAATAATTTATATCTAAGATATAAAGGTTTGCATATAAATGGAGTTTTGGGATGCTCAGGAGTCTGAATTTTCCAGGCAGCTACAGAAGTTCTCACAAAGAAGTTGAACTTGAACAAAGATTTGAAGAAGAATGGACAAGATATGGTTAGAACAGATCTTGTGATTTACAAGATTATACACAAGAGTATTCATACATCTGAAGAAGAGTCTGTGAGGCATAATCAGAATCATGTACTCAGAGCACTGGGTGTGAGAGAAGTTGGCAGTATGTGTCAGGGACTGTCACTGATGCAATTTAAACAGAGTACTAGCATCATTCAATTGGTGCTTTCTATTGGTAAAGAGAGAGAGAGAGAGAGAGAGAGAGAGAGAGAGAGAGATTACAAGCAAATGTAGAAGAGGTTGAGTTAAAGGAAATGACTAATGGATATGGTTCATATGAAGAAAAGAAAGCTGGGAGACCAGATGGAAAGTTACTGGTTTGGTCTGAAGAAGGACAACAAAGACCTAGCATCTGTGAAACCAGTAGTAAAGTGTATTCATGTGATTTAAGAAAATATGACTGAGAGGAATTGAAGATGAATCTGTCTACAAGTCATTGAATTTGTGTTTCTTACCAATTACATTGAAGTAACTTATTTACTAAGGAAATACCTGTAGCATTGTGAGCTCAACTTAATTGTAAATGATGCTAACAACCAAGTCCTCTTTGAATTGAATACTGTATTTATAGTCAGTGTACATAGCCTGGAAATTGCTGCTTCTCTGGAGGCAGTCTTTTGAATAAAGTTTCATATAAATTAAACATCTCATGTTGATGAGTGAAACATACTTCAAATTAAAATGTGCAATAATATTAATTAAATAGAAGAAAGTCATAAATTGATGTTGGCATACATCTTCACCTTCATTCATTTTTATGGAGCTGCATTATTAATGCCCTTTTTTAAAACTGAAGATTAAATAATATACTGTCATTAAAATATATGTGCCTAGCTTTTTATCAGTTAAAGAAGGTGATTATGTCTCTATTACATGGAACAAGCTGAGAATTATATACAAATGCTGGTTAATTGAATTGTTTTGTTTTGAAGGGGGGATCAGATTTGTGATGCTGAGAAAATGTAATATTGCATTTTAAGCTTTTCATTTAATTGATATAAGATTAATTATCTTAAAGAGTTAAAACCTACTTTTAATATATATATTAAAATATATATGTATATATTTTAAAAATATGAAATGAATTTTACAGAAACATAAAATATTTATTGCTAGTCTTAGTAGTTAATAAATCAGACTTAAGGAAAATTTTAAATAGTAGATACATAGGAAGATATTAAGGAAGATGGACATATTTATTAGAAAGTATAACATTAAGCAGGTACATTTCAGGCCTGTAATCTTAGCTACTCAGGACAGTGAGATTTGAAGAGTCTGGCAGAGCCAACAACTTTGAGTTAAAAGAGTAAGGGGCAGTTCCGAGGTTCTGAGTCCAACCCCAGTAACAAAACACACACACACACACACACACACACACACACACACACACACACACACACAGAAACACAGAAATCAATCACTGATCTATTGCTTCATAATAATTTCCAGTCCATTGCATGCAATTTATTTACATTGCTTTCATTTTTTAAAAACTCATGGATATGTAAAATAGTCCACAGTCAATGAAAGGTACATTTTCACCCTTCTTTTTTTTAACAATCTTCCAAACTTTTTTGACACAGGAATAATGACAATAGTAAGAAACATCTTAAGAACAAGTGGCTACAGAGACCTCCTCTTCCAGCAGGCACCAGTGGAACTTTGGGCCAAGGGCAACTGTGAGTTGGGAAATATTCATTTATCACAAAGCCACTTCCACACAAGCTGTAGGACAGAATCCAACCTATGCCAGTTGCTGGGTAACAGCTTATTCTTGCTGTAATGGTGAAGAGAAAGCATCTTTTATGCCTTGACAGAGCTTCTCATTCTAGAAAGAAATACAGACTTGGAGCTAGGCAGCCATGCTGGTTTTGTAAGAGTAGGGTGTTGGATTCCTGAGGTTTCTTTGTAAATAAAACACAGGAAGAGAGTTGATGAGAAGCTGTTTACAAGAAGGAACTAAGAAGCATTTCAGAAAGACAGGATGTATGGAAGACAGGCCAAAGAATAGTGGGAAGCCAACATTTGGAGAAGCATGAACAGCTTCATCATTTTCCAGCTCTGAGTGCCGTATGAATCATGTTGCTGTTTGGCATAGAAGGTAATTTATATTGCAGAGGAAATTTCAAATATTGTTTGCCATTTTTCTTTGCTGAAATTTTCTTTTTTTCTTCAACAACTTTCAAATTACCATACTTTTTATAATTTATGTTACAGTGCTAGGACAAGATAGAAATATAATCCAAACATTTAGAATTTAGGAACCCTTCAATCCATTTTAGTTTTCCCATACTGGCCTATCCTTAGCACCAAACAGTCTGTTCCCTTCAGTTCTTCACAAATCCTTTAATCTCTCTATCCCATGACTGAAAATTCCCTTGGTAAGAAAAGAGAGTTTTCTTTTTAGTCAGAGCCTGGAATATTTGTAGCCTCCTGTGTTTAGTAGCATGGGAGGGGAGTTCATTTGTTCACATAGTTCATGAAGCAATAAGAAAATAACCAGAGCAA
Source organism: Dipodomys ordii (assembly GCF_000151885.1). Lineage (NCBI taxonomy): Eukaryota > Metazoa > Chordata > Mammalia > Rodentia > Heteromyidae > Dipodomys > Dipodomys ordii. The sequence continues at coordinate 22,166,281 of NW_012267224.1, forward strand.
GTTAATGTTGCAGCTACAGTCCTAACTCCAGAAGTAATGTAAAATAATAAAATTCTGCTTTTCACTGAAAAGAGGTCTATGTATTTAATTGTACATACTACTTTCTGTATGAAACTTCTAAGACCATTGTATCTTGTTGATTGTCTTGTGGTTTTTGAACAATTGTGATGGACTTGGGTATTTAAATTGACATGTATTTAAATTGTCACAGCCTGGACAGTGAAGATTATAGATGCTAGATAAATAGTAAATGAGTTAGTAAATATAATGATATATAAAGGAGATTAGAATAAGGATTCACTGAAGCATAAAAGATGGCCCAAGACTTTTTCTTTACCTAATTAAAATGTTTAATTAAAAATACAAACCACACTTCATGTAAAAAGGGAACTGACTAAGAGGGGACTAGAGAAGGGAGATCAATAAAATTGGGTAAATAAAATTGGAGGTTTCATACACACTGTGTAATGAGAATCACTAAATGCTGTTTGAAAATAAGGGAAGAGGGAAAGAGGGAATGGGAACGTGGTGGAATTTGTGGGTGAATTTGTTCAAAGTACCTTGTGTGTGATGTATAGAAATATCACAATGAAGCACCCTAATAATTCAAATGTGTGCTACTTCACAGATAAAACAATGAAACGTGCCTTTCAATCAAGTAAATAGAAGTTTTCCAGTATCTTCTGAATGAAGAAAATAGGCAGTGTGGTTTGCATTTTTAATTAAACATTTTAATTAGAAATTAGGAAAAGAACATATCTTGTACGATCTTGGTAATTATGTTAGTAACATCATCTGGTTTGCAATGGTGGCCAGTAGTCCTATGTCAAATTATAAATATGATTCTTGTTTTTACTAGTGTGTATTGAAGCTTAATAATAGGTAGAATAATTGTTACCAGAGGCTGGAATGTGAGTGGTATGAGGGTAGCTAGGAGGTTAATAGGCAGAGGTGTATAGTTAGGAAGAATAGCCCCTAAAGCACTCTACGGGAACTCAACCAAAATTAGGTGCTTTACTTTTGTCTTTTTTTTTAACTTCAAAACAGCTAGTGAAGACTCTTTTGAATATTTCTAAACACTAGGGGTAATAAATATTTGAGATTATTGATATGCCAGTGATCTGACCATTATACACTGTATACCAGCGTTAAAACATCACACTAAATCCCACAAAGATGTACACTGTGTCAATTTTTAAAAAGTGATAAATGCCTCATATGTTAGGAAGCAACGGCACAGAATTGGTTTTGTTGAAAGGGTGAAAATATGAGGGCAGAAGACAACATTCTTGCTGAGAGCAGATGAAGATCAAACCAAGAGAAGCAATGATGTCTAGCAAACAACACGGAATTAAGGGGCTTTGCCCATCTCCATGTAGATTTGGAATGGGTTTGTTGATGTGATTTGAAGAAGATCCAAATAAACAGCCAGCAATGATGGCAAGAACTTTAGCTCTTCTGGCAAGCAGCCACCACAGCAGATTGCTTTGTAAGTATGTGGGGATTGCTCTGCTGGGCAGGTGGAGATTTCTTGAAAAGGACAAAAGTAAATGTGTTTATTTTTCATGGTGCCATGGACACCATAGGGTTTGTGGCAAAAAAAAAGCATTTACACATAGGTTTTAACTAAAGGTAGATGGTGCTGCTGTGAGCGCCGATGACCTCTCTTCTACTCTATGTACAGATAACACATTGTATCTTTGGTCTATTACAATTGAAATCTGTGTGGAAAGGGCCAGTCTAACATGAAGGGATTCTCAGGAGACCTTAAAAAGAGGAAAGATTTCCTTATCACTTCTGACTGCTTTGATCTTAATTTTTTCTTATGGTCCTCTTCACTTTCTGACATGTAGAGTATGTGGAATAATAGGTCCCAAAGATGTTTCATTGGGTTTCTCAGAACCTGTGCTTATGCCATGTACATGCCAAAAAGGATATTACAGATGTAATGATAGAATGTTAATATGGGGAGATAATCTTGGATTATTCAAATCTAATATGCATCATTTCCCTTTTCTTGGCTGTAGTTTGAAGGAGATGTGACAATACAAATACAAGCAGTGAAAAATCATTGGTTCTGGAGATAATAGGGGTGCATGTGAATGTTGGAAACAAAACAAAAGTAGTACCTCCAGGGTTTTCTTAGAGAATGTTTTCTGAATTATTATTTGTATAAAATAGAAATTGCACAAAATAAAAATTAACACTTTATAATGAATAACTTTTCAAAGTGTGAACATGCTATTTTGCCAGTATGAATGCCTCTCATTTTGGTTTTTTAATTAACTTAGAATCAGATAAATGATAAGTATTTAAAGTTGTATTTCATCGTGGCCATAATAAAGACAGATGTGATTTCTAGGCCTTAACCATATTTTGTAGGTATTCATTTGTATGATAAATATTCATTAAACACTTATCGAACACTAGGCTTCTTTTCTAGAATAAATAAATGGCATATATAGCATATATATGCTGTTTGCACACACACACACACACACACACACACACACATATATATATATATACCTCTATATGCCTGTTAACAAACACTTTTATTTTTTTCCATTATAAAAATAAAAAAGATGAATAATTCTGAAATAGAAATTTTAATGCTTGTCTGGTAATTTTTATGGAGAACTGATTTTTAAATGTGCACATCTTCTCCATGTAAGATAATTGTAACTAAATTTCCTGGCTTTTTTATAGTTCTATAACTTGTTAAAGTAAACTTTACTTACTTGATATAATTAACTTTACATGAACTCTATATAGTTACCAAATTGCCTCAACAGATTTGCATTTTTTAATAGTGGCCCAATGTCAGCTTCTGTAGAAGTGAAAATAAAACTATTAGAAATACAAGCAGTGAGAACTATTTGACCATGGCACTGATTTTCTGGCCATTACAGAAATTTTTCTTTAATTAAATTTGCACTCTAGTGATGATTCAAAACTTTGTTTCTCTAAAAAATCCAATTATATTGCCAAAAAGATGCCCGTGCTTCAATGAGTGGAAAGCCAGGAAGAAAAACATTCTAATATGAATGAAAAGTTTTAAATCAAAACTATATTTACCCTACTGCATTGCAGACACATTGTCTATTATTTCCAATATTAAAATGTACAGGTAACTATGAACAAGGAACATTATCCACAGATTCTTTATGCCCTTTAAATAAGATAATTTAATGGCAGAGTCTGCTGATAATTTTACTGAATAACAAAAATATGTTCAGGAAAGCAGAGTTTACTCTAGAACTATAAAATACTTGCTAGGTGCTGGTATCTCATGCCTGTAATCTTAGCTACTCAGGAAGCTGAGATCTGAAGATTGTGGTTTGAAACAAACCCTGGCAGGAAAGTCCAGGATACTCCTATCTCCAGTAACCACCAGAAAACAGAAGTGATGTTGTGGCTTTAGTGATAGGGCACCAGCCTTGAGCAGAAGGGTCAGGGATAGTGCCCAGGTTCTGAGTTCAAGCCTCACAACCAAAACATACACAAAAGTGCACACACACAAACACACACACACGTACACACAAAACAAAAATCTAGCCAAGTGATATGGACATAAAATTTTACACACTCATAAATGATAAATGTTTGTCATTTTTGCTTATTGTCTTTAAGTAGTTGTACAAAGGGGTTCCAATTCAACATGCCAATTTATGTGTATAATGCAATTTGAACACTCTCACATTTGAGCAGTCTCACTCCTCCTTTCATTCTGCCCCCATCTGTCCCAATCCCAAGGGAAACATTGGTTCCACTTTCATATGTCTAAACTGAATGTTATGATTGTATTTTTGAGTTGATCGATTTGCTAAATATTGACTTGGTCATATAACATATGCAATTTTTACAAATATGTAAAATTATTGTATATGAATGTAAAGTAATAAACATTTAGAAATATTAAACCAAGTTCTAATAGCCTTGACAGGTTATTTTGCTTCTATTTCAGTATTCGTTTATGATATAATCCATGTTACTTTGCTATCTTGAATTTGTATTTATGTAATAGGAATTTTTCTTTCTTGCATTAGAATCATTCTTACTTTGAATTCAAATAGCCTAAGGCTTTTAGCAAAGATCAAATAAACATAAACTTGGTATCATTGTTATTGCTTTGATCCAGAGTTAATACAATAAAAGTAGTCAGAAAAACATGGTTTTTCTGAATGTAATGTGAACCACAAGACTGAAGACATCATCTGTTACAGTTAACAAAAGATGCCTGTCAAAGTTACCCAACACAATTCCCAGTTATACCTCAACATATATAGAACAAAATATTGAAATTTTAAAATGCAAAGCTCAAGTTTTTTCACAGAATGTTTTCTTTTTTTTTTCCCCTGGTCGTGGGCATGAGCTCTGGGCCTAGGGGCTGTGCCTCAGCAATTCAGCTCAAGGCTACTAGCACTCTACCAACTTGAGCCACAGCACCACTTCCAGCTCTTTGCTGCTTATGTGGTACTGAGGAATCGAACCCAGGGCTTCATGCATGCAAGGCAAGTGCTCTACCAGTGAGTCACCTTCCCAGCCCTCACAGAATGTTTTCTAAGAAATGTGGGAATTAAAATTGTTTTGATGAAGTGCATTTTATTGAAAGGCAGGTGACTCATGCCTTTAATCCCAGCTACTCAGGAGGCTGAGATCTGAGGATTGTGGTTCAAAGCCTGGCAAGGCAGGAAAGCCCATGAGGCTATCTCCAGTACACTACCAAAAAAGCTTTGAAGCTTTGATTCAAGTTGTATATCACTAGCCTTGAGCACAAGATGCTTTAAGGACAGTGCTCAGGCCCTGGGTGCTTCCCCTATCCCTCCCCAACTCAAATAAACTTACATTCAAAACAGCAGGCATAGAAATCAAAAACATCAACAAAAGGGACAAAAGAGGAAAAACAGAAAGTCAAACACAAAAAGTAAAATAAAAATCTTCATGTTTCAATTTATCTGAGTTCATTTTGATAAGCATCATTTTATATGATCATATGCACATAGCTATTGAGCCCTTGTGATCCTCTCCTAAGAAATCCTCCCTTGGTCTAACTGTGTGAATGTTTAGAGTCCTGTTTAATTTATCATGTTCAAGTGTAATTCTTTGTCTTTCACTATCCATTGGGTTTAGTTGTAGATTTATAGGCACTTTCTAATTATTACATATGAGGGAAACCATGCAATCTAAGTTTCTTTGGGTCTGGCTTACTTAGCTTAATATATATATTTTTTCCAAGTCTTCCCATTTCCTTACAAATGGTGCAAACAGGATTGCATCAAACTGAAGATTTTCTGCACAGCAAAGGACATAGCTAGCAAGATAAATTGAAAGCCCACAGAATGGGAGATCTTTACTAGCTATGCATCAAGCAGGGATCTCATATCTAAAATATACTTACAGCTAAAAATAAATTAACCCCCCCAAAAGAAATCCTCAAAGAAACAACAACTCAATTAATAAATGGGCTAACGTCTTAAAGAGAGATTTCTCAGAGGGAGTGAAAATGGCTAATAGACACCTGAAGAGATATTCAACACATCTGGTCATAAAAGAAATGCAAATCAAGACAACATTGAGATTCCACCTCACCTCAGTTAGAATAGCCAATATCAAGAAAACTAACAATAATGGATGTGGTGAGGATGTGGCCAAAAGGGACCACTACTACACTGTTGGTGGGAACGTAAGCTTGTTCAATCACACTGGAAAGCAATATTGAGGTTCCTCCAAAAGCAAACATAGAACTTCCCTATGACCCAGAAATCTCACTCCTGGGCATTTATCCAATTGACCATATACCAAGTCACACTAAAGCCACTAGCACAACCATGTTCATTGCAGCATTGTTTACCACAGCTAAGATATAGAATCAATCCAGATGCCCTTCAGTGGATGGATGGCTCAAGAAAACATGGTATACACACACACACACACACACACACACACACACACACAATGAAATTCTATGCTTCCATGTTATCTCTTTCCCTGGAAGCCACTTTGTTGTGCTTTAGTCTTGAAAAGTCTTCAAAAAAGGCTCAAGTATGGAAGGCTTTGTCTGCAGCTGGTGGCCTTTACCTATTGAAATGATAGAATCACGAAGGTGCTAACTTGTAATTTATAACTCAATGAGTTATAGAATATGAGAGCTTGGTGGAAGAAGTAGACCACAAAGTGTCATGCCCAGGAAAATCATTGTACATTATTCTTGCTTCCATGAACCTTATCTGCTTCTCTCTGTCCTTGAATTCTTCTCTTATTCTTTCTTCTCTATTACTCTGTCTCTCTCTTTCTTATTACTCTCTTTCTTTTTGTCTCCCTGTCTCTTTTGCTTCCCTTCTCCCATTCTCTCTCTCTTGCTCACTCTCTGCTTTCTTGAGTTAAGAGTCTTTGTTCTCTGAGTGCTCATCCCCAAATGATGTGTAACTTCACCACACACAGGCTGAGAAGAATGGAGTGAAATTATCATAAAATGAAATGTGTGAAACTATGGAGCAAAAGAAATATGATCTCCTTCAGAATGTTTTTTCCCTGATATAGCAATAAAAAAGTGACTAATAACCTTCAAATTTTGTATAAGATGATTTGAACATGATTTAATTTTAATTAAGTAAGAACATAACATACCAGGAAGGCCTCAACAGATCAAATACAGAATGTCAGATTGCCTCAATATACAAAAGGTTAATAACCAAAGGCTTAACAATTGCAGACTTGGAGGAAGTAATCTTGCCTCAGTTTACCACAGTGATACTAGTTGTTCCTGCTGTTGAGCTAGAGAATAATTCTGGATTCCATTATATTGACTGAAAAGACAGAGGTTTTTTATCTTAGGATAAATATACCAAGCATTTTTTTCTTTTATCTTTTTTTTGTATGCTTTTTACTGTACAGAGGGTTTACAGTTACATGAGCAAGGTAATAAGTACATTTCCTATCGAGCATTATTGCCTCCTCCTTTGTTTTTCCCCTACCATCCCTTCCCTCCCACCTCCACAACTAACCCCCTTTATCCTCTGCAGCTGAAGTTGTAAAGTTCATTTTCAACATAGTGTCTTGTACATCTCATTGTTACAATGGATCAATCTGTATCCCCATTTAAGCACTTTGTTTTTTCCCTACCCCTCCCCAAATTAGAGAAGTGTATATACAAGATGCAGTGTACCGACATCAAATACAGTGAAAATAGGGGTTATACCATGGAGGAGGAACACACAAAGCAACAAAAAAAATTACATGGTACATTATAAGTACATTAGGAACAATAGCAAGAAAGAAAAAAATATTTGTGTCTCTATCTTCGGGTTCATTTCATTTAACATCATCTTATCTGGTCATATACATAGCTTTTGACCTTTTCTGCTTGTCCTACCCATGTACTAGTTTTTGCAAATAAGGGAAACCACGGGTCCTATGTTTCTTTGGGCCTGGCTTACTTCACTTAATACAATTTTTTCCAAGTCTTTTCATTTCCTAACAAATGGGGCAATGTCATTCTTTCTGATGGAGGTATGGAATTTCGTTATATATTTCATTTATCTACTGAGGGGATTCTGGGTTGGTTCCATATCTTAGCTATGGTAAAAAAGAGCATTTTTTTCTTATGCCTCATTTCTGATCATCTATTTTAAAATATGGAAGTGATAAGGAAACTATCACAGCTTAGTGATACTCTTCTGCTTTATTGTCATCATGGTACAATACAGCAATAACAAATATGCTATCTGTTAAGTCCCAAATTACATTTCACATGCTACAAGCAGATGATGAAAAACAAGGAAAAGAGGCACCCTCCTGTTTAAGAGAAATGAAAATCAGTATCTTTCAAAGTATGAGCCATTGAAATGAATGGGTCATGATTGTCATAGGAACAGACATATAGAAACTCACAGAGAGTACCTAAGTGATTATTGTTCCAAGAAGTTGAGATGAGACAAATAGGATTAGCACAATGCAACATAAAATAGGTCATTGTTGTCCTGCGTGCTCCTTTGTAGAACATAACTTTGGATGATGCATTCTGTTAATAGTTGTGTAGCTTGCATTGCTTGTGTGATAAAATGCAAAATATGGACCTGCTAGAATCTTTCCGTAGACATGTCTCTCTGAAATGCCGGATAATTAAATCTGATTTTGCCTCTCTGGAAGTACTCATTAGGAAGGTAAGACCAGAGTTCTATTTTACTTGGCACCATTGTAATCTGTAGCAGATATAGATGATTTATACAGGAGTGAATGGTTTTATTTTGCAGAATACTCATTCCTGTCTCAGAGATATATTCTGTAAAAAAGATAAATACCCACTTTTCATGACAAGGATAAAGCAATTAATTGGTTGTTTTCTACTAAGAAGTACAATTTTCTGGGTGACTAAAACAGCACAGCTTAGTCCTTGCAATATTGTAAAATTGCTTACTACTGGAATATGTTGCTCTGTCTATATAAGATTGAGAAATTATGAAGGCCAGAAAAGTTATTGCCAAAAATAAAATACTTAACAAATTGCAGACTGGTCTATGTACATTTGATAAGTAGCTTTGCTCAGGGTTGATCTCTAGACATATTAGAGTGCTCTCTCTGTTATTCTGTATGCAAAAAGACACAAGATGAATATACAAGAACCCATCCTTCATCCCTGCACTCTCACAAGGTCTCTAGGTTGATGTCCCAAAGATACATCTCATACTTCTGGTGAGAGATTAGTTCCTGAGCAGTTTTGCCTTTTGCATTCCCCCATTTATACAACCCTACCCCCCCATGAGTCTTCCTTTCCATATCTCTACCACTGACTCTCCCCCAGCATTCCGGATTTGATCTTCTAAGTGCAGATTGCATGTTTTTAAGTACTCCATGCTAGTATTTAATATCTGTCATTTGTAGAGAGAGATTATTCTCTATTTTTTTATATATCTAGACAACCTTTGGCTTGATTAGTTTTTATTTTGCACTGGCAAGGAAACAGCCATGTCCATGTGGTTAGCTCAAGTTTATAATAATTGATAGGCCTTGTTGGTGATGCTATGTTGTCCAAGTAGAAGAACATGTCTTATGTTTTATATGATTCCATGAATCAAACAACTCAGAATGGGCTTTGCTCGTTATTCCTCATTCTCTGTCATGAAAGTAAGTCAGTATATGCAGAATAATCTCAAATGTAGAAATGAAGGTACTATAAATTTGAAAATAATTCTCATCAGCATGATGCCTATTATTTGTTGAATGCTTCTTTAAAGTGTTTTACATAATTCAGCAAATTCATTACAAAGAATTAAACTATGAGATGACTATGATTATTATTCCCATTTCGCAGATGAAGATAATGAAACAAAAATAAGTTGTATATGATAAGGAGTTAACATTGGTGAACTTGGGTTCAGCCTCTTTATACTTCACTTCTAGACAACGTGCTATTAACAATGTAGCACAAACCCAAGATTTGCATTTGGGAAAGGAAGGAATGTGAAAGTGACAAACTAAGAAGTCTCCACTTAACTCCCAGGATGAAAGCAATTATTTAAACTTGGGGCCTGGGTGTTGTCCCTGAGCTCATTTGCTCAAGGGCTCCTGCCTACCACTTTGAGCACAGTGCCACTTCCTGTTTTTGCTGGTTAATTGGAGATAAGTCTGTAACCCCTCTGTACATCACCTTGACAATAAAAAATATTTTAAAAAATAAAAAAATGATTTGCTTAAAAAATAAAGTCTCAGGGACTTTCCTGTTCTGGCTGGTTTCCAGCCATGGTCCTCTGATCTCAGCCTCCTGAGTAGCTAGAATTACAGGCAGGAGCCACCAGTGCCTGGCTCAAATACAGCTTTTTTGTTTTGTTTTGTTTTATTATTTTTGTTTGTTTTTTAAAATTTGCTGTGTGTGAATTGAATGTGCTACAAAAAATTATCTGGGCAGAGGAACTTTTGAGGAGGCAATGTCACTTAACAAAATAACTAAATAAGCTATCCTAAAACATACTTGAAAAGTCAAAATTAGATTTGTTCATATTATGTTAGTTATTTATCAGATTTGTTCCTTATCTAGCCACTTAGGGTATTATTTATATAATCTGGGCTTCAGGGAAAACGGTGGAAAAATAAAAGAGAACAAGGAGAGATCAGCCAAGAGCTATAGAAACTAATCAGGCTCTCTGAGAATAGACCGGGAAGGTGGCTTCCACCTCTTGGGCAGGATTTCAGCCCAAGGCCTACGTGGAGCAGGTGGACCTGCCAGATAGGAAGGAGAGAAGAAAGGTCCTGTTGCTCCCCTCATATTGAGGCCCAAGATTAGATTGTGGGGCAAAGGCAAGGTGAAACCAAAGGCCCAGGTAAGCAAGAGGAAGCAAGAGAAGCAGCAGTTGTCTTTCATGCTGGTATCTAAGAAGAAGGCTAAGGAAACTAAAACAGAAAGCCATTTCAACCAATTAGTTGAACAGTACAAGCCCATATTGTTGGGACCTTCAAATTGAGCACCTCTAGCAAAGGGGAGCAAATGGTTTGATAGTTGATGATGACCAGAAGTCTGGGTAAGAAGCCCAGTGTGCATTTCCTCCTGATGTTAGCCCATGTCTCACTGAGAGAAGCAAGGTCCCAGATGGTACCCCTCTGTTGGAGGCTTTGTGGGCTACGCACATCTGAACTTTGGTCTCTCCTCAGTGTGTGGTTGATTAGCCACAAAGATATATCCAGAAAAATCTTGCAAGTTACCTGGATTATTGTGTGAAATTGTGTATATAATTGTTGCCTGTTTTTACTCTGCTTCTCAATGGAAATAAGTGTAAAAAGCATTCTGCCTTTTTAAGATGTAAATTTTATTGTGTCTTCTAAATGAGAAATTATGTGGCTTTTTGAATAATAGACTAATTTCTAATAAATGGAAATCCTTTCATCAAAAAGAAACCACTGTCAACATTTTGTCTCAAAATTAAAAAGAAAACAATATCTCTTTGTTATTCTGGGGTTACCAGTCAGCCCAAAGAAAGATAATTAACTGACATCTATCTATCCCTCTTTTGTTGAATATACAGCTGGGTTTGAAGCTCTACCATTGGATAAAGTTGAATATTATTTTGTTATTGCCTGGGCTATAGGACATTAGAGTTATAGTTTTGTACAGCAGAAATAACATGGGCCGTAATAAGGAAAAGAAAGCTCAACCTACTAAGAGATGGACTGCCTTCCTAGTGCTTTAAGGTTGATGATTTGGGGACTCCACAGTTGGTAGTATTGAGGAAGGCCAGAATAGAAGAAGTCATTGTTGGATATCCTGAGGTTGCAAATTGACATGGCCATGAGCATACAGGAAATAACACAACAGGATGCCTGGAGATATTTTGGCAGTCAATGTCTTGTTGGAGTTGGAAATTCTGCAATAGCAGGTGGGAACTGGAGAGTCAGAAACAACAAATACATTTTTTGGTATGTGTAAATATATTGACCTTATTTCAAGCCCTGGCTGTATTGGCCATGTAACAAAATGGGTTCCATGTGTCAAGAAATAATATCTAAATTTCTACTGAATTAGAAAAAATGGTACTGAGTAATAGTACATGTTTCATTTAATTAAAGAATTATTTCTGAGTATGCTGTATATGCAATGTTATATTGGATGCTATAGACAATTGGAAAAATCCAGTGGTTTAGGGGCAGTAGCAAAAGCAAATATGGAATATTTTCTATAGTACTCAGCAATTTTACTGTTAGAAAAAATAAGTATTTATTTATCACCTTCTTGACCATAGAAGTAAGGAAATAAAGTGGCGCTTGATATGTTGTAAAAGGTGACATTAGGGGTAGTGTCCTAGAAGAAGAATAGAGGACAGGTTTTGTATTAGAAGAGAAAAAAGTAATACCTAAAGTGTATACTTTTAAAGGTACAGTGTAGGATCCTGAAAACATCTTTTTTCCCCTTTGTCACTGTATGCTTACAATCTAGAATATTGCCTTCAACGTATCAGATATCTAACCAATGTTTCGTAAGTAAATGCATGCTGAAATGTTAAAATGCTTTAGAATTCTTGTATAAGGGTTTTTTGAAGATATTTGAGATGATCTAATTAGAGAAAAGTTTTTCTCTCTGGACGAAAACTTGGCAGTGCATATGGCTAAGGTTGACCAATTCCTGTCTCATATCAATTAAACCTTTCATGGGTTTTTACTCACATGCAGTCACTAATGAGCAGATGCCCAGGGCAATGATAATTATGATGATAATACATTGCCCTTACACCATCTCTCTTATCCATGGAAACCTAAGTGCTTTACCAACAGTAATTATCATACCACTTATGGGAGATGTAGAAGTATAATTAACACCATTTACAGATGAAAATGAAAAAAAAGGATATTAAACAACTAGCCCAGAGAGATGTAAGAACTCAGCCATTTATTAACTGAAAAAAAAATAAAAAAGGTCAGGTCTCAATGTGAAGACTTGACAACGTGAACAACCAGTCAGATAACTGATTGTCTTCGAGTTCTTTAGAGAGAGAAAGCAGAGAAAGATGCAAATATAGATGAAATTAGATAGAGATATATACAAAGGCTTGGATGATGCCAGTCTGCATTGTCAACTATGGGTCTTTTTTGCTCAATCTATTGCTTCAACTATGAATACAATAGAAACACACAGACTACCACAAATACCTTTTTGGCTATCTGGGTATTCCTTAACCCATGAAGTTGACACATAAGATTAGTCATCATAAAGTTTAACTGTGAGCTTATGTGGGAATGGTGTTGACATAAGACTGTGGAAGATACACTTATGTTTGGATGCAACATTAGACCATAATCCTCTTACCTCTGCTTTCCTGAGTAGCTGCAATAGTCTATGTCACCAAAATGGTCCCACAAGCACTCTGTTTCTAATGTATATTCTTTTCTAGACTGTCCTTATGAATTATAAAAAAGAGCTACTGGGTCTTGGCCTGTAACCATCTTAGTTTTCTTATCACAATATAACAATATCTCGGTTCTGTTATTTAGCATTTTATTCATATCATCCTAGAAAACTGCCTATTGTCTGTAGGTGGATCCACTTGAAAACTGCCTGTACTACAAACCGTGTTATCATCTGTATGTAGCTAGATACACCCTCACAGTTTTGTTGTGAATTTGTGTGGCTTTTCTCTTCAGATTTTCCAGATTTTCCAGCTGTCTTGTTCTCACCCTCAATACCTTTTTCTGACTATCATTCATTCCTGTCAGCTCTTCACAGCTCAATAGTTGGTAAATCAATACAAGGATGAACATTACAGAGTAGTGATATTGTTTGAGAGTAATGTAGCATTTACAGTAGATAACTTGTGCACATGGTTTACATTTTCCTGTACAGTTATGACTGTATAAATTATGTAGACAAAAATGGATGACTTTCTGTCTTAGAATTTTTATAAAGGAAATTAGTTCATTGAAGCAATGGAAGGACTCAAGTTCATTTGAATACATTTTCAGTTTTTGTGTGAGATACAGGACAAACTCAGAGAGTAGATGGGATGGCAGAGTGGGTGTAGAAAACCCCTCCTACTACAAATCTAAGAGAGCTGAAAATAGAAGCTCTTTCCTGCCACCATCACAGCAAGGGAGCTAAAGAGTTTACTTGGGATCATTTAGTGGACATTTCTGAAGCATGGTGACTTCCCTGGCTTTGTTCTTTTTTTATTTCTTTGTGTCAAATAGCAACAAAAGTCTTAGAAACAAACATGACTATACAGAGCAATCTAAAATGAAAAACTAAAGAAAAAGGACTCCTATTGGAAAGTGTCATAATGTTATCAAGGGAAAAGAACCCTTGATGGTTTTAGTGCCTGAAATTAGTCAAGAAAAGGTAGCATATACAGATGATCTGATCTGAGAAGCATTTATCTCTCAAGGCCGTAAGCTTCCTAAAATGGGTCATCAAGATTCTCCCAAATCCAAAGTATTATGAATCTTGTACTTGTGTGTGTGCAATACCCTTATACTAGTGTAGACTCAGATCCTATATACTCAGCTTTGATAATGTTTTTAAACATTTTTCATGAGTTTTACCATCACCAATGGGAATGAACAACAGAAACGATTATGATTTTATCGGTGGTTATCACAAATGAAGAGGTCTGTGTAGTTCTTTCTTTGTCATTAAGTTCCATGAGAACAAGTATATTTTAAAACTATTTTCATTGTGGATGGCCAATAAATTATAAGTGGCTTTCTTTAGTGTACAGCTGACTACATACACATTATAACACTTTACTTTGCAGGATTCTCTTTTCCCCTACCCCTATCATGGGTTTTACAGATCATCTCTTTACTGTTGTGGATTCAGAAGAGCTGAGAGATATTTGACATCTTGATCTTTGCAAATTGCTGAAAGAATTAATTTGGACAGATTGTTGAGCCAAGTCAAGCCAGACATGTTTACTCTAAACTATGGAGTTCAACTGCACATTTTTAGAAATAATCATGGTAACTGATGGTACCAGGGTGAACAATAAATTAGTATAGCTTAGAGGCTAAGTTCTTTTCTTTCCTTAGCACTCTTTTTCTAAAATGATATAGAGGAAGATCATGCTAAGTACTAGATCAAATGGGTGATACATCTATTTTCTTTCCTACTTGAAAGAATCTGCTACCAAATGGAAATGAGTAACTTCATTCCATTCATACTTTTAATTAAATGCATATTCCTGGCTTAACTGTTAACAAAGATACTATGGTATCAGTATTCATAGCATTCAGAAAAATATGAGGGATTTTCACGAATGATTGTACACTGGCTAGCCGGAATTCAGACAAAACATTAGGGTTGCATTCTTTCTCTGTATTCTCCTCCAACTCTCCCAATGACCCCATTTGAAGATTTTGACCAGAGCTCGGAGAACCTACTATTGTATTTTAATCTCTCTCAAATTTGAATAAAGTTGCAGTCTTAATTGTTTGCTTTAATTTTTGCTTTAATTTTTAAGTTACAGACTTATACACTTAACAAAATATGATTAGCATTATTGATGTTAATAATTGAAGTAGCATTATCCTTGGAATGTGTACACTTCTGAATAGATCACAGACAGGATTGATGGTTTTGTCGTTACCTCAGTCACTACATAGCTGCCTATGTTCAAATATCCATTGTTATGTGCACCCATTTGATCAGATATGATATCTGGTCCCTTAATTGTCCATGACTATTTTGAACCCTTTTAAATAATGAAACATCAACTTAAACCTGAGTAGCTACAAATCTGTCATCATTTACAGTTTCTGTTGACAGCTGTTGATAGCCTTCCAGAGGCATATTTATGGCCAGATTGTATGGATTTTGTAGTCAACTACAAATGACTTGTAATAATGGTTTAAAGCCCAGGGATTCAAAAATATTAGTTTGTTCAATCTAATCAGTAGAATGTTCTCTTTTTTTGATAGTGTTTTTTATTGTTAAGATGTTGCACAAAGGAGTTATAGTTACATGAGTGAGGCAATGAGTACATTACTTGTCTGTCATTGTTACCCCTTCCCTTCCTTGTTGTTGTCCCACTATTCCTTCCCTCCCACACCTTCCAAACTCTCCCCCTCTTCCCCCACTCGCTGCCTGAAGTTGTAAAGTTTGTTTCCCATCTAAGTAAGTTCTTTACAGATATGTTTAAATGTAACCCAAAGGCATTTGATATTGGAAAAAATTATTACATTTCAAATAAATAATAAAATTATGTGAAGTAAATACAGGTCACAGAGTAATTGAGAATGTATTAATTTTTTCAATTGTTTAAATTGCCTACTTGTTTCGGCTATTGGTTGAAGTGGATGGCCTTATTTCTTGTACTGAACAAAGAATCCCAAATATTTTAGAAGTGTATTTACCATTTACCATTTGTATCTTTCTTTAAGTGCCAGCAACAACTCCCTACTCATAGTGAGTGTTAATATTAATCTACACTATTCAAATGATCTGTGTGTGAGGGAAAGGATACAGAGGTGACACTTAAACAAAGGGCACAAGCCATTTCTGAAGTAAGGAGAGGTCTGTTTTAGTTTATAGTTCTAGAGGTTCTAGTCTAAGATTGGTTAAGACAGTACATTTGAACAGGAGAGTATGTTATGATAAATAGTGACCTCACAAATTAGAAAGCAAGGAGAAAGAAAATGTACAATGTACAGGCCTCAGTCTTATAATTCCCTTCGTGGGCACACTTTCAATGACCTAAGGATCTCTCATTCAGTCTCATTTCTTACTGGTCCATAATCCTACTGATATTGTCATGTGGGACTTAGCCTTTGACTAAAGACCCTTGGAGTTCACCTATCCAATCCATAGCAGAGAGCTAATAACTGTCTAGTGGAGTATCACAATATGGTTCTTAGCAAAGATGTCTTTTTATTTTTAGATGATACTGGGGTCTGAACTCAAGACTTTGGATTTGCTTGAAAAGCTCAATGCCACTTGAGCCATGTTCCCCAGTCCTGCAATCATTTCTTTCTAAAGGCTGCCATTTTTGTGGCAGATGGCTTTTTTTATTATATTTAGATGTATCAACAAGCTTGCTTATGAAATATCATAGCCAGTGCTTCAAGCCATCAAGAACACCACAAGAATGTCATGAATAGAACAAAAAGCAAAGTCCCGAAGTTTTGGTAGTGTAAACAGAAATCATCAAAAGACAAAAAGGTCATTAGAATAGAAAACAGATAGCATATATTAGACTAGTTAAGGATTCACATTTCTCTGTAATCCAATTAGCTGAACAATAAAAGAATAAAGTACTTATTAGAAGAAGTAAAATAAATAAAAGACTGAGGCTCTAAATTATATTAAAAGAAATTCACATAAATTAAGACAGATAATCCACCAGTTGTGGAAAAGTCTTTTGTGATTTTTATAACAAATGAGCTTGGAAAGTAGAAGATTTTTGAAGAAGATGCCTAGTGGAGGATTACTCATAATTTTCCTTTGAGTTAAAAATTTATGTATCTGGGTTGATTCTATATCTTAGCTATGGTAAAAAAAAATGCTTCAATGAACATGGTTGTGCTGGTGGCTTTAGTGTGGGCTGGTTTGTGGTCATTTGGGTAAATGCCCAGAAAAGGCATTGCTGGGTCATAGGGAAGCTCTATGTATCAACCCAGATGCCCCTCAGTGGATGAATGGATCAGAAAATGTGACATATATACACAATGGAATTCTATGTTTTCATTGGAAAGAATGACATTGACCCATTCATAAAGAAATAGACTTGGAAAAATTATATTAAATGAAGTAAGCCAGACCCAAAGAAACATAGGCTGCATGGTTTCCCTTATTTGTAATAACTAGAATGTGTTTATAAATCTACAAGTAAATCCAATGGACACTAAAAGACAAATAATTACATTTGGACATGATTCATTAAACAGTACTCTAAACATTCACACAATGAGGCCAGAGGAGGATATTCTTAGGAGAGGATCACAAAGGCTCAATAGCTATGTACATATGACCATACAAAATGATGGTTTTAGAAATGAACTCCATGAAATAAAATAAGAGGTTTGTTATTGTATTGTTTAGAGTTATTTTTTACTTTTCTTTTTTTCCTTTGGTTTATTCTCTTTTGTCACTTTTAAATTTCTGTACCCCTTGTTTTGTATATCAGTTTTGGGGAGGGGAAGGGATGCACAGAAACAGTGGGACAGAGGGTGAACCAATTCAGCAATGATGATCACTAGACACTGTGTTGGAAATGGAAGAGGGTCAGAAGGAATAAACTGGGAAAGAATGAGGGAGATGTGACACTGTTCAAAAGTGTACTTATTACCTGACTTTTGTAACTGTAACCCCTCTGTACATCACCTTTACAATAAAATTTAAATACAAAATAAAAATAAAAATATGTAATAAAATAAAAACCATATTTTAATTTAGTGTATGACACTAATGCTTTTGTTTAATGTAAAAAAGTTGATAACATTTTTCTACTGTTGGACGGACAATAAAGCATTGTTACTAATTCAAAGCCATTATTATAAATCATAGGTTCTCACAATCACAGTCTTGGTATACCAAAAAAAATTGACATAAACCAGGAAGACCATAAATACAAAGCACCTAGTATAAAGGCCTACTATTACTTTATAAGAGAATATATTACTGTTGGAAGATATTATTTAAAGGATTTCTTTTGCCACTTGTTTAAAAGTAATATGACTAAAATCAAAGAACATGTATTTGGAACTCAAGTATAGGCTCAGATATCCTATTTTTGTTTAGTTAAATGCAACTTTCTTTCTTTTCTTCTTTCTTTCTTCCTTCCCTCCTTCCTTCGCTCCTTCCTGCCCTCCTTCCTTCCTTCCTTCCTTCCTTCCTTCCTTTCTACCTTCCTTCCCTCCCTCCCTCCCTCCCTCTCTCCCTCTCTCCCTCCTTCCCTCTTTCCTTCCTTCTTTCTTTCCTTCCTTCCTTCCGTCTTTCTGTCTCTCTTTCTTTCTTTCTTTTTTTGTCATGGGGCTTGAACTCTGGGCCTGGGCACTGTCCCTCAGCTCTTCAGCTCAAGGCTCTACCACTTGAACCACAGCTCCACTTCCAGTTTTCTGCTGGTTTATCAGAGATAAGAGTTTCACGGATTTTCCTGCCCAGACTGGCTTTGAACCGTGATCCTCAGATCTTAGCCTCTTGAGTAGCTAGGATTACAGGCATGAGCCACCAGCACCCAGCAAATGCAACTATTTCTTAGAATAGACTTCTATGTGGTACTGAAACAGGCATTTGTAAGATTCAAAATTGGGGCTTGGTAGATGTCAGTTTAAGAAAATATATCAAGAACTTTTCAATAGTCATGGAAGATAGTTGGAATAGAAGAAAAGTGTTTTCCATGTTAATGATTTAGAAGATCTTACAGAAATGGGGTATTCTTTGATTCATGACAAATTTTGATAAGGATAAATAAATGCTAGAAGCATAAACTTGATGGATTGACAGAGTGAGTCATTTTAATATGACATGCAGAAGCTGAGGAGTTATTGGGTTATAACAGCACCCAGAGTGCACATGTCAGAGTGGAAAGTAGTAATAGAATGTTCATGAAATTATTTGGATTTCCATAAAACCAGAACATAAAAGCCTCAAAAACTGGAATGTTTTGCCTCCCAGTTGTTAAGTTTACTGAGCATGGTATTAGATGTTGGAATAGAAAATAAAACAGGAAGCCAAGAACCAAGGCCTGTAAGATGAAACAGGGAGGAGGAGGAGGAGCAGAGTGATGTAGAGATATGTGTGGGACCATCCCAAATCATTCCATGGTATGAATGATTATCTTGAAATTTCCCTTGATCCTGGACTATGAGGTAAAGAGAAATCAGGAGATGAAATAGTTGAGTTCTTTTGGTCATTATTGGTTGAGATAAATAAAATGCTCTTGAAAGATTTCAAGAAAAGGACATAATAAAGCCACTAAAGATTTATTTAAAATTGCAATTATTTTGTTTATTCTAGGAATTACTATAGAAAGTTGATAATAAAAAATGTTAATAATATTGATGTCAGTATTTCTTCATCTTGTACTTCACACCTGAGGCAGGAGACTCAAAGGAGGAAGCACCAGTTTTACTGGCTATGTCTCATTCTATTCCACTTCCTCTCCTGAACTTTACTCCTTTAGTCACTTATACCAGTACAAATCCTCCTGAATTTTTTCTCACTTGGATATTTATTTCATCAACCTGGCTGATTATCCTATCATAGTGAGACTGACTATTTGTTTTCTGCAGGGAATGAGATCGAAGTGCACCTACCTCTAAACCTCTAAATGAAAACATCTGTTGAGAGTAAATGTAACACAGATGTTTTGGACAGTTTGATTAATGCTGTTTTACTAATGTAGCCAAAAGACCCAAGATAATTATAATTTCATATTTATCAAGTATTTATGTAGAACTAGTATCATGACATAAAATCTATGTAGGTTGAATGAAAGTATAAGTACCTTATTGACTTTGGAAAAAGAATACATCCATATATGTATGTTGTATCTGAATATATACTCATTCTAAATAAATATATATGTGTATCAGGTATATGGGAACTTGATAAAAATATCCTTACTCAGGTAAAACAACATGAATACATTCCTTTAAGATTTTTGTAATGGGGTCTGGGAAGTGGCTCAGTGGTAGAGCGCTTGCCTTGCATGCATGAGGCCCTGGGTCAATTCCTCAGCACCACATAAGCAAAAAGAAAAAAGCAGGAAGTGGCGCTGTGGCTCAAGTGGTAGAGCACTAGCCTTGAGCTGAAGAGCTGAGGGACAGCGCCCAGGCCCAGAGTTCAGGCCCCACGACC